>NW_020955390.1:8452-14135 GCF_003031625.1 Empidonax traillii | reverse complement strand
CAGCTGAGTTCTCAGCAGCATGGCCTCAATGCTTGTGACTGCTGCCTGTTCAAGGACAGACGTGTTGGTCACATAGTCAGTCCAGTGGATGTTTAGGATTGTACGGAAACAACAAAGAATATACAGCCTTAACACAAACATCTCCCCTACTGATCCAACTGCAAAGTAACCACTACTGATTATTCTCCATGTTTTCATGTTTCACTCATGAAGTAAAGTTGAGACTTCAGGGCAGGAGTGTTAGTTACATTTTCATCATGTAAGACACTCATTATTAGTTGAATAAAAAATGCACTGGAAAGCATTTCCACAGGATTTATGATCTTTCAGTTTCTTCGTATCAGTCAAAGCAGAAACGTTCTATGAATTACTCTTAAGTATCTGTGCCAGTGTCTCTGAACTCGTGTTCCTGACATTTCCCAGTAAGTTGAAGAAAATTAGCAAACAGTTTGATTTTTATCCTTGTCGTGGAATTGCTTTTTTTTCAGCTTTACTGTGGAAAATGGTATCTCCTTTGTTTTTTTGTTTTTGTTTTGTGTGTGTTCCTGACCCCCCCCCCGACTCTCCTTTAATATCAGTGCAGCAATTTACAAGTAGTTTGAAAATTGACACTGGCTTCAAATAATAGTTATTTTCAGTCTTAGTGGTTTGGCATTAGGCAATTATGGGGTAATTGTACAAGTTGTTCCTTTTATACTGGATGATAGTTAGAAATTGGACAGAAGAATATCCATCAACAGTGCTGTCTTGTTGCTGTGGAGAAACATCAGTTCTCCCATATTATAACCAGCTTTCTGTGAACACTTGTAGATGTTTTTCATTCCTCAACTGATTGTTTTGGTTGAAAAGGTAAAGGGTTTTGACTTGGAGCAAGAACGAGAAAATAATGATGTTTGAGGAACAAGGCCAAACTGATGATTCATCAATTGTGATAAGGTTTGATGATTTTTACAAGTATATGTCAATAAGTAGGATGCTTGGAGGGGGTTGTGTTTAAAATGTTGCTGCTAAAGTAGCCCTATAGATTTTAGAAAAAAAATCAAAGCACTAACATTTTAAAACTCATATTCTACTTTTTTCCCTAAAATGCCCTTTTTTTTTTTTTTTAATAGCTATATTCTTGAAAAGTAGAACTAAAGGTGGAAGAGGAATGCTGCTCAGTGCACCTTGCTCACCAGCCCTGTCAGATAAAGCAGGACGCATTTGTGATAACTTTGTTTCCGTGGTAGAATGGAGGGCCAAAAGTTACTCTAGACAGGGAGATAAGTAATGCTGACATCTTGCAGCTCAGAAAAGCTGAATTCCATGGAGGAAATGGACTGTGGTGTGGCAAAGTGAGGGGAGGTCAGGTGGGGGGCGGAACTTCTAGATCTCTGTCTGCAGAATTGCCATCTTAAGAGGTTCTTGACTGTTGCATATGAAGCATCTTGCATTTTAAACCTGTTATTTTAGGCTCTGCACGTGATCAGGCTTCAGTGCTTCTGTTTATATTTGGGTAATCTCTTCTCAAAGCCTAATTCATCAGCAATAAGAACTAAACTGCCTTCTTATTTTTTTTTCAAGAATAACTTTAAAAAAAAAATCCCCACAAAAGACAAAAATTCACAGAAAAACACAAACAAAACAACCAAACAAAACCTCCATATCAGTTTTAATTCGTCCAGAGTGTGTTATTGAGGCCACAGGCGTTCATTGCAAAGTTTGTACTTATTTTTCTTCTGATAGGAGAAAACTTGTTAAAAATGAGAAAATAGGGAAACACAAAGACAAAATAACTTCCAAAGAGTTTGTGTGGGTCATTGACGGAAGAAAGAGTAAAATGCAACTCCTGAGTATTTCACTCTCTAAACCATTGTTTCTTGTGAGGTACTTGATAGTACATATTGTTCTTTGGGTACCTCTTGGTACCAGCCAATAAGCAACATTTTGACATTATGTTGCTGCTTTTCAGTGGATTGTAGGCTGCGTGGGCCTGTGTGATTAACTTGTGCCATCCAGTCAGGAATTAGCTGTATCAGTAAAATTCTCTCTGGCTACTTTTTTGTAATGAGGCAAATGCCTTCTGTGCTGTGAAGTAGCAGGATTCTGGAGGGCTTGAGTGCAGCAATTAGCTTTTGACATTAAAGTGTAGCTGATACGAAGAAGAAGCTTCGTCTAAAATCTGAAATAGTGGGTAAAATTTGCATATAATAAAATTAGTTTTGCAGAAGAAATAAACTTCTATATTTTTAATGTGGACTTAAATTTCTTTATTGGTTTATTAAAAATGCTGTCTGTGTTTTAAAGTTGGAGATTTCTAGCCGTTCAAATGAAATGTGCTAAAACTTCCTTTTGATGGTGAAAATCCTTGAGGCAGTCAGTGACCTTTATTTTTTTTTTTTTTGTTTATGTTAAGAATTGATCCCTTAAACACTTCTTTCCTAAGCAATAAATTTGTTTTTACAAAAGCATGGCATAAATTACATTTAATTTTTTTAAAGTAAATGTCTTTTAAAAGTTTTATAATAAACTCTCTATTGACTTTTGCAGAGGTCATGCAAATGAAAAATTTCGTATGTAGATAACTTAATGCAGTTAATGATATAATGGATTTACATTTTATGTAGCTGCTCCAAATGCTGAAACTGGGAATTTGTGTTCATGTTTTACTGTTACATTTGGCATGAACAGTGCCTGTAAACTGCCCTGGCTGTATAACTGGCTTTGAACAAAAATAAGGGATTTAATTTTGAAATTGCTTGGCTACACACAGCGGGTTTTGCAGTAGCTTAGTACGTCTAACATGCACTTACATTATTCATTGCTGAATAACTAGTGCTGATAGCTTACATTATAATTGCATGTTTTTTATTCTTACATGCACATAACTTTCCATTACACATTGCTCTCTCTGTGAGACTTTGAGGTGTTACTTTCATAGGCTGAGCTGTTGATATTCTGAACCCGAAGAGGTAAAAAATTGTGTTTGTTCTCTTATACATATGCGAAATTATAACTGCTCAGGGTGAAACTTATCATTCCATGGATTTACATCAGACTTTCTTTTTTTGCAAGGAAATCTTACCTTAAAGGAATTGACATCCTTGGAAGTTTGCTTGTGGGGCTTGTCTACAGGTCCAAACACTTCTACCCTTTGTCATGGTAACAGTTGGAGTCAGGTGATGACTTCTCTTCTCCCTTGGGTCTTGCCAGCTTGCTTTTAGTGATAATCTGAAAAAGGGCATCATGTGATACCAGTTAGTAAATTATCTGTAATGCAGCCAAAGCACTCACATCTGGAAATTCAGAAAAAACAGCAATGCAAAGTTATCCACTTAAGGGCAGGTACTCAGGCCTGTTTCTTCCCTCTGTCTCTTCACCTCAGCTTCACTGAATATCTGTGAATATGCAATTTTTTTCTCTGTCTCCCTTTCCCTTTTAGTATATCTAGGGTGAGAGTTCTCTGGCTCAGAAATGTGCTTTGTGGTATACATAGAATAATTTCCGTAATAAATATTCATGGAAAAGTTGATACTGAATTAATAATTTTTTAAAATTTTTCTTTCTTGCCCTCTTTTCTAAAACATTACCAGTTTGTTTCCCTTTCAGTGGTTCATTTAGCTTGACTGTTTTGTATGAAACTTTTCCACTAAGTCCATAGAATCATCTTGAGTTATAAACATCGCTCTGTTTCATTTGCATCATTGCTTATAAAGGAGAGAAAACAGGTCAAGTTATGCCCTGAAAGAATATCTCCTCATTTATTTAGAATTTTTCAAATACCATTAAAAGCATAATAGAGATATGGGAGTACAAGAATGGATGGCAAACTGTACTTGATGGTTTAGTTTAGGGAACTGCTCCTCTTAAGAACAGCCCTACTTTCAAGTCTCTCTCTCTCTGCTAGCTCTTAATGCTTTTGTAGCTTTGTTATTACAGAAGGTTTTGGATTGGCTCAGAAAAAGGAAAATTGTCCTTGGATTTTCAAATGGAGAATCTGCAATTGTTACAAAGATGAGAGGTCTGTTGGTGTTACTTAATTTCTACTTTAAAGATAACCCTGTTTGTATACTCTCACCTTTACCTGTTACAGCCTGAATCTTGGTTGAAAAATGATAAAGGAATGGACTGGCTGAGTTATAGGACTACGAGTGTGCACTGTGTTGCTGCAAACACCAGTATTAGGCCTGCTGTTATGACCATAAAAATAGAGTTGCCATTGTATCCTGCGGTGTTAAGATTAAATATATATTTCAGTTAAGTCACATCAAAGAGTTTAAAACCCTGTTGTGTGGAGGACCAGTCAAGCATGCAGTATGTGCAAGTTTCATGTATTGAAGTGCTTTTGACCTGAAGCAGTGGTCCCTCGGCTGTTGCTTGGGATGACTTGGGATGCTTGGGAAAATTGTTAGGCAGTTTTTTATGGAAGAAAAAAAAAATCTGGGAGTGAGGAATGTTATTTTCTAAATAGAGGGATTTATCCAGTTTTTGTAGCTTAAGCCACTTTTGGTAATGGTTGCTGTGTTTGAGAAACTTATTTCTTTATCATGCCCTTACTGTTGATTTTTTTTCAGGCCACACTCAGAATGATTCTTCTTACTCAGTGGTTTTGTTTTTTCTTTCAATTCCACTTTTGCTTTCAGTGCCCTAATGCCTTTAAATATTTAATATACAAGAAATTTTCTATCTTCTAGAATAAATGGCCTGAAGGGAGGAGGAATTTCTGAAACTATCCTACTTGAATCTACAAGAAGAAAATCCAGTGTGCAACCAAGCTGTTTATCTGATTACATACCACTAAAGTGCACTTCATTGAGCTCTGCTTCTGCACAGGCCACTGTAGAGATCTGTCAGTGATTTCTGGAGCTGATGTGTAATTCCAAGTCATGCTCACTTTGAAAAAACAAATAAAAAACCCAGCCCAGATCTTCACATTACTGGAAGAGTAGAAATGATTTCATGGTTGATAGAGGTTGATAGATAGGTTGATTTCATGGTTTGGTATTTAAAAAATTTACTAGAAAACACAGCTTTTTTTTTTTTTTCTTGATTTATGCACAGATTGCCTTACAATTTGATACATCTTTTCCTCTGAGCTGCTTAGGGAACACTTTTTTGTTCCTCAGCAGGTGAGGGGCTCATGGGAGAAGCTCCTTTGGGCTGACATGCTGGGGTAAGAACCACGGCAGAGGAAAATGTTCTGCAGATTGCTAAAAATGTGTGGATATTTCTGTTAATTTTTAATACACATTTGTGTGAGAACTTGTTTCTTTTCTTTTTTATGCAGGTCAACTTTGTAGTGTGCCAACTGTTTGCCTTGCTTGCGGCTGTTTGGTTTCGAACATACCTTCATTCAAGCAAAACTAGCCCATTTATAAGACATGTTGTTGCAACCCTCTTGGGCCTTTATCTTGCACTTTTTTGTTTTGGATGGTAAGTTGCACTTTAATTCTACAAGTCCCTGAAAAATGAATTTTGTTTCTGTGTTTCAAAGAACCGTATTACCTAATTCTATGGTTTTTTAGCTGCTGCAAATGTCCAGAAGTTAGCTTAAATTTTCTGATGAGGTGCACAAATTTTGAAAGATCTTCCATTTGCAAATTGCTAACTACCATACTGTCTGCCTGTGGTTTTGGGAGGATGAAGCAGGTGCAGTTTGTTTAACTGGTACTGCTTTTTCCTGTAAACTTGCTAGAGAAGGATT
>NW_020955390.1:0-8120 GCF_003031625.1 Empidonax traillii | reverse complement strand
CTGCTGCAAATGTCCAGAAGTTAGCTTAAATTTTCTGATGAGGTGCACAAATTTTGAAAGATCTTCCATTTGCAAATTGCTAACTACCATACTGTCTGCCTGTGGTTTTGGGAGGATGAAGCAGGTGCAGTTTGTTTAACTGGTACTGCTTTTTCCTGTAAACTTGCTAGAGAAGGATTCTCTTGAGGCGTAGTACAGGTGTGATGATTGAGATAATTTCCCATAAATAACTCACCACATGAGAACTTGCTGTGTCTTTTTCTGAATATTGAATATAATCTGACTTTTTGTAGGAAGAGTGGCCAGAATTGCGGTACTGATGATACTCCTAGTATTATAAAACATCCGGAAAGGAGCTGGCCTCAATTTGAGTGTTTTTGTGCTTTTTTTTTTTGCTTTAATGTTTTGGAGGGAAGATGTGGTTCTTCTTCAAACAGAGATTTTGTGTGTCTGCTGTTTGCATATCTTGATCTTTTCCGTGTTACAAAACAGAATGCTAGTAGAGCTAGAAGAGGGTATGAATTTAGTTTTGTAAATTTTTTTGCCTTCAAAAATAGCTTACGAAGTGGCTTGCATTTTCCCAAGATAGTTTAAGATTAATTAAGTGCCAGTTTCCCTTTATTGCATTGTAAGCAAAGTGCTTACTTGGCTTTAGGTGTGTAGAAGACTTATTTATGTTGGCTGTTACAGAGAGTTTCTGAACTGTGGGGAATTAATCAAGCTGTTGTGCAGGTGGGAAGATGCACAGTGTGTGAATGCATCTGTCTGCACACACAGGGTTGGCCTCTATATTG
Organism: Empidonax traillii; assembly: GCF_003031625.1. NCBI lineage: Eukaryota > Metazoa > Chordata > Aves > Passeriformes > Tyrannidae > Empidonax > Empidonax traillii. The sequence goes on along the minus strand of NW_020955390.1, from coordinate 7,326 downwards.
CCGTGTTGCAGAGGCTTCTTAACATTAGCTGACATGTATTACTTTTAAATTTCAGGAAAAGAAATCAGTAACCTTTATTCTTCAGATTTACACGTGCAATTTACTTTTATATAAAATTTTATAACTCTCATCTATTTCTTAAACATTTGGCCACGGTATTGTGCTTTGAGAGAGCGATCTGGTGTCAAAGACTTCCAGCCTTAGCACCAAATGAGGAGCAGCATATGGGAGATAGGTGCTATTGTGTGTGGTTTTTTTGAGAGGTGCATAAGCTTTTGAAGCACATTATGTAACCATTGCTTTAGAAATCATTAATTGTAACTCGTAATTAGAAAGTGTTATCAATATGTTCATATGTCAGATTTGGGTATGGAAGATTTTGGAAAGAAACAACCTCCACCCCCAATAGACATAAATAAATATTTGTGGAAGCCTCTCATTGGCAACATGCCCTGGAAAAAAAATGAGAGATACGTTTTATGCCATAGTAGAAATCCAGATTATTTGGTTTGGGTCATACTTAGAGCTATTATTTTAGCAATGAATTTCTATTTTGCAATCATGAAGCTAAAAGCTTTTTAAAAACCACGAAAGGAAAGAACATAATTTGAGATGTTAAAAGCATACATTCTCTGAAAAACTGGTACCTCTGTTGTGCTGTGCCAATGCTTTTCCCTGTTATTTAAGTACATATTGTATGAGCAGGTTTTTTGAGGGTTTTGTTTTGTTTGGTTCCCCTCTCCAAGGAATCAAGATTACATACAGGTTACAAACCTGTGGTACACCTTCAGTGACACTTTGATTGTGCCATAATGTGTGTTATAACACACATATAACAAGAAGGAAACTGTTTCTAGTAAACACTATATAAGAAAACAGTAACTGTAGATTTGCAGATAAGATCATGCAAACCCAAATGTGGGAAATAGTTTGGAATCAGCACCCTTTTAAGGATATTTATTAGTAGCTATATTGTTATCTCCAATTTCAAGTATGTTAGTTTTCAGTCACATTTGTAGTACTTGTGATGGGGATGTAGGAGAGGAAGAGAATGAATAATTCCCTTGGCATAATAGTAAATAGCATGAAAGACCCAGAATACCCTTTGTATGTGGTTAAAATTTACTATTACATGTGGTATTTCAATATATCCCCTTTAATGTTTGAATCAAAGATCAATCATATTGCTGTTGTTAACAACTCTGAAAGAGAAATGTTTTCAGCATCTGTAATCCTGATGACTCCATGTCAGTCCACACTTTCAGGTTTCATATTTTATTCTCCTTTCTCTGTATAAGAAGCAAACTTCTTAAACTTACATTTTTGCCATCTTACTAATACCTGTCTTTGCTACACAGTAGTGATAATATGTGGCTGATAAGAAAAGAAAGTGAATACTTTTTGAATTGGCAATTGCTACACTAAATGTGCAGTTGAATTTATTATTAAACTTTGAAACCTCTCTAATTTCACTTGAAATAAATGCATGCAATTTATTGCCATTAAAAAAATGCTTTAAGGGTGTTCATTTTTTTTCCCCCTAGGTATGCCTTACATTTTGTTATACAAAGTGGAATTTCCTACTATATCATGATCATAATTGGAGTGGAAAATATGCACAAGTAAGTTTCCATTCTAAAATATTTTTTTTTCTTTTACAAGAATGCTGCTCCTTAAAAGTTTTTTGGTAATGGTGCACATGTGCCATGCTTCCAGTTGTATCATAACATTACAGTATTTGAATTCTACTAATCATAGGTTTATTTCCAGGGAAAAAGAAAGCTTATTTGGGAATTTTTGCCAGCTTTTTGGAATATCTAAAGCTTGTTACAGATGTTAATATCCCACTGAGACTTTTTCTGTGTTCTATGCATTCCAATTTTTTTGTCATCACTTAAACCTAAATGTTTTCAGGTGTCTCACAAATGAGTTGCTATACGTATGTAATTTGATAACAGCCAGTGCTAGTAGAAGGAAGATGTCTGAAGAGAAAAAAATGTATGTGAGAAATTTTGGTACTAATTGTTTGTCTTCTTTTTTTTTTTTTTTATAACAGTGTGAATGTTGTCTTAAGGAAAGAATGTTTGTAAAATACATAGGGCATCATTTTAAGTTTGCTTGAACACATGATTAGATTAGCAGAATCTGAATGCATATAGAATAACACTTGTTTCTCCTTTTAAAACATTCTTAAAAGCAGGGAAGACATTACTGTATGCATGTGTTTTACTATTCCACTAGCCTAGAGATCAGAACTAGATTAGGTTCCCACTGTGTTAATTCCTGCATAAATGTTTAGTAAAATAGCAAACCCTTGCTTGAATAGATTCCTGAAGTATGTGAGGCTGTTAGGAAAGATTCTGGTAAAAGAAATAAAGAGGAAAATTGCTTACACAGAAAGCACAAAGCCAGGGTGGCCTTAGTTTGTGATCCTACCTATTAGAGCACTCTGCTGCTTTATAGTGTGATTCTGAATGTAGTTTTATTGTCTTCTGAAATACCCCATATGAGGCTTTTATCTTCAGGATTTTCCTCAGAGACTGACATATTTGAACTACTGCAGATGTGAGAGAACCTCACTTGGTTGGATGGCCGGTTTCTACACAAATGGTTTATTTGATTAGGCATGTTTGTAAAGGAGCTTGTTCAGGTAGAACAACTTCTCTGTAGACATTCAGCCATGTGAACTGTAACTTAGGTAACTTAATATTTTAGAAGGCATTATTAATATGGTTAAATGCAGAAGAGGGAGGTACCAGTCAGGAACACTTTGATCTTTACCATAACAAGTTACATAGGTTTCTCATAAAAGGAAATCCAGTGGTTTACATTTCTGATAGTGAGAGGCAGGTAGGCATGTGTGTATTTAACTCTGCTGCATTGGAGCAAGGGAACTCATGATTCCTGATGCTCCTAATTCACACCAGTTGGTTTAACTGCATGGCCTGATCTGCTGAAATGTTTGCTGTGTTCTTTACAACTGTTCCTGTGCAGCTGGGAGGGGAAAACCTAGATTTGACTACCTGGATTATGTTGCTCTATCACCTTATGAATTAATGTGCCATTGTATAAAACTAAAAAACTCTCAGTGGAGGAAGAAAATGTAACAAAGTCATTTGTTACTTCAAGTTTTGGGCAGTGTTTGCGTGCTGTGTGGGAGGCTCCAGGAGCCATTTCTAACAGGTGATACAGGCAAAACTACAAGGATTGCTCCTTCTATTGCCAGAGTATCCCGGAAGGGATGAAGCCTGTACCTTTTACTAACGGAATGCATCATGTACTCTTTCATTTCCATGTGAAAATGCCCCTTACAGCTTTCTGTTTGCCAGTCTGATCAGAAACTGGGAATAACTCCTGTCCCCACCTAAGTGTTTGTCTTCAGGCTATGAATGTGCCTCATGGAGCCCAGGGGTGATGGAAGGTTAAGTGCTATAGAGTAGAGTGCAGCTGCTGCCATCTGGCCTCAGGAGAAGGACCCTGTCAATGTTTTAGGGGAGGTGTGTGTATGTACACAGCAGTACATGGATATACCTGCATAACCCAAGGTTTGGGACTTACTTTCTATATTGTAGGGGAGCCCATTGGCTGGCAGTCCTAGTTGGAGTTTCATGCCTTGCTCATGAGCAACTTAACCTTGGATTCTAAAGAACATCAAATACCTATGTGTGGTGTAAATATGAATTCAAGTGACTTTTGTATTGGAAAAGCACTTGTGTATAGACAACATATTGTTGTCTATTATCTAAATTCATTCACTGAACTAAGTTTCCCTCTTCTTTTCTCTGCCCTGCTTGCTGTCCTGCAGATGAGGGTATGAATGGGAAAATCACTATTCCTCTTCTTCCTGCTTTCCCTACCCTCTAATATGGCTCCTCAGTCTCTCCAGCCTCTCTAAAAATGGCTTAAACAAATAAGAGACAACTAAACTTCTTGGACTGCTATCAGTTCAGTTGCTGTGCCCTGGCTTTCCTTACCTTCCAGACCAAGGAGATTTTTGGTAAACTTCCTCATTCTCCAAAGCACTTTCATGTTTGATACTGTTACTCCTCTAAACCTTTGTTTCTTAATGCACTTTTAGAATCCACTGGATTCTAAAAATGTCTCTACTATGAAGTTCCTACCTTTGTGGTTTTCCTGAGGGAACTGGCTCTTGTGCAGCTCTTGCTTCTGGAATGGTCTTGACATATGTGGCATGTTGGAGATGAAAGCCTTAATTGAACAACAGTATAGGGAAGGGAAAAATAAAGGGAATTTCTGAGGTGTGGAGCATGAAGAACATATTAAAAAGGAAGAAAACCTTATATTTTAAATTTTAACAACTTTTAGAATTAACTCATTTTTTGCTGATGTCATAGGTTTGCAGCAAAGCCATGACAGGTAATTAACTTATCTGACACTTGGATTTAACTAAAATTGATCCATTATTTTTATACTGAAGTCTTATTTAAATCACAGTACTTTGAAAGGAAGGTGGAGTGATGACACTAGTTTGCCTGAACGGCTCAAAAGCTCTTGTCTTTTATTTTGGAACTAAGCTATCTTAGTATTTGTTTGGCGCTCTCATGGCTCACTTAATTGTGAAACTGGAAAATGTATTTAAAAAAAAGTTCTCAATTCCAATGAATTTGCACTTGGTAACTGATGTAGTACTGATATTTATCTTTCTCTTAGAAATTCTTCTGTTTCTTCTATGATTATGAAATTGCTATTTGTCTTAAAAGACAAAACCATAAATGCCACAAGGTTCTTTTTCCTTAAAGCTTTGGCTGCTGTTAGCTAACAGCTATGGGAGTCATGCTTACACAGGTGATCTGATGACAAAGTTTTAAGGTTTCTAGGTAACTCTTTCTCTTCTAACTTTATTGTTCATTTTATGGTTGGTAAAATGTCCCTCAGCCTGTGGGCAAAGGAAGGTCAATTATAGGGCTCAGAGGTGCTTCACTGAAGTCTGTAGTTTTCTTAGTGACTTAATAACTAGCTCTGTTAGTGTAGAAAATAGATTTGGTTCTTAGAAATGACTACTGTTATAATATTTATTTAAATTTCTTAAATATGCTAATGTAAAAACAAGTGATATACTTGCTCTTCATATCTGATACCTTCTGTGTTATGCTTAAAGTTTCAGGATGATACTTTTCTTGTTGCAGAAATCTAGAGTTGAACTGCTAAGACTTAAGTGATTTTTTTTTTCTAATGCCAGATATAACCTCCTTAACTGTTTAATGGCATATTTAAGTTGTGAAAAGTAAATTAATGAAGGACCCAGAAATCCAAGATAATGAGTAGCAGTAAATACATAATGAGCTGACATAATGAGATGATGAGACTGGAGCATCTCTCCTGTGAGGAAAGAGTGAGAGAGCTGGGACTGTTCAGCCTGGAGAAAATGGGGGATCTCAGCAACATATTTGAATACCTGGAGGGAGGAAGCCAGGCTCTCAGTGGTGCCCAGTGACAGGACCAGAGGCAACAGGCACAAACTGAAACACAGTGCTGTCTGAACATCAGGAAACACTTATTTACTGTGAGAGAGGTTGTAGTTTCCCTGCTTAGAGATCTTCAAAAGCTGCCTGGGCATCTGGGATTGGGTGGCCCTGCTTGAGCAGAGAAGTTGGACCTGATGACCTCCAGAGGTCCCTGCCAACCTCAGCTGTTCTGTGGTTCTATTTTGTTTCGATAGATATAGAGTTCTTTGTTACTGTACCCGTGCCCATGTATGTGAGCAGTTTCATTATGGCAATGTAAATGGATATTTGAATTTGAATTTGAGTAACCAAACCAAACTCTGCTTTTAACTGATCTGGTCTCTGTGGAGGTACTTTCCTTGGGTTTTAGCAGTGTTAGACCTCAGTAAGTTCCCTTACCCTCCTAGCCAGAGCCAGGACTGAGCAATGCCTTGCTCCCCTTTGCCTTCATTCCTTACTGTGGAGTTGACTAACAATGGGAGATTCGGCAAAGGAGGTGTGGAGGAGATTTGATGATTTTGTCCTGGAAATCTCAGAGACAAGTCTTGATCATCCGAGTGAACTAATTCACTTGGCGTGTTAATTGTGACACTTAATTAGTCGTGTGTTTAATAATTCTGAATGCCATGATTTTTCTGATGCTTACCTGGAGATCAGACTTCTGTATTCTGAAGGCTGTGAATGGAAGCAGTGACTGGCACCATGCAGTGATTCTCTGTATGCTGGAGATTTGATCAGTACAAAAATAGCTACGTAAATGGCTGGCTGTCTTCAATGGCTTTAAAAGTGAGCACTTGTTGAAGTAAGCAGCTGTGAAGGAACTTCCTAGTAATTCTTATGAATTTCTTCTGAAAGTATTTGTTTTAAGTAGCTACCCATGAGTGGTTCATCCACTTTGATAATTTCCTCTAGCTCTCCTGGCTGTGCCTGAATAGAACCCAATGCATGACTTAAACCAATAACAGTATAAGTTGAAAAATAACTTGGTATATTATCTTTCCTAAAATTGGAATATTTGAATGGAAAGGCCTTTATTGAGCATATGTTTTGTAGTTGCAGAAATGGAGTGAAAAGAAAACTAGAATTTTCTTGCCTTTAGTGCCTATCACTTTTTACTGTACTTTTAAATAAAGATTAAATAAATTTATCTTTGGGATATGAGTTCCCGTGTATGTATAGGGAGAAAGAAGGAATGACAGGAGTGGTGTAGTGTCTGCAGTATTATAAAGGTTGATGCTTAAATAGAAAGGCTGATAAAGATAATAAACAATAATTCAAAGGCATTTTTTAAGTGTTGTGCCTCTTTAAGTTGGTTTGGTACAAAAGAGGGAATATTCTGCCTTAGTACAACTAGAACAGAAATCTGATTATATACTTGGTATTTCCAGAGAGAAGATTCTAAATCAGTTTGTTTTTTAAATCCCTCTCCCCTGCCCCCTTTTTTAAATTTTTTTATTTATTTTTTAAATTTTTTTTTTTTTTTTACTTGATTGCTGATGTAACTCAAAAGAACAGAGTTCTCAGGAGAAGAGGGATTTTAAACAATGCCATTAGCATATAAAATCTCTTTTATCACACCTGAAAAAACTCAGGTGAAAAAATTTCTGGACTTCTGTTGTATGAATTAGCTATACCTTATTGAGTACTGATCTTTACCTGAAAGAAGGTTCTCTTACTTCCCTAAATTTTAAATTGATAGGTAGTTTTTTCACACTCTGTACTTGGTTTCTATAAGCATAGACAGGACAACTCCTTCTTGGAAGGAAGCAGTAGTGTAAAATGCCTAGATATGTTAGAAATCTGTTGGGACAGAGTAGCTATTGCTTGCATAAATCTTTTTTTTTTTTTTTTTTTTTTTTTA
>NW_020955389.1:3364668-3368441 GCF_003031625.1 Empidonax traillii | reverse complement strand
AGAGAGGGTAATCAAGCATTGGAACAGCCTACCCAGAGAGGTGGTGGATTCACCATCCCTGGAGGTTTTTAAGCAGAGATTGGATGTGGCCCTTAGTGCCATGATATAGTAATTGGAGTTGGATCAGGGGTTGGACTTGATGATCTTGGAGGTCTTTTCCAACCCAATCTATTCTATGATTCTATGATTCTATGATTCAATAATATTTGAAGGAGAAGGAAGAGGAAATCTTTGTTAACAAGGACAAAGGTCATGAAGACCACATCCGTCATCCTGAATCCTGAGATGTTGCCTTTTAAATTATTCCTTTTAGTGTTACAGGATAGATTGGTTGTATTTTAAATAAACTTTGTATCTTTAACAATCTTGATTTTTTTTCTCTGAAAACAAGTAAGTTATTTTTCACAACGGACTAATTTTGTCCTTACAGAAAAGGAATAGAAGTCCAAATCCACTGATTTTGCTTTAAACAAAAATTCTTTCTCAGACCTCTAGTCTCAGCATAGCAGAGATTAAATGTTGGCTTAAGCTCAACCCTCTCGAGACAGGTACTTAAAGGTGTTTGAACATTTCTTCTTTATCCCTTTTCTAAGAGATACAGTGCTAAAAAGAATTCTCTTCCTCAAAGACTGCTGAGGTCTGACAGAGATAATATCAAAAATCTGCTGGATTTTTGCACTCATGAAAGGTGAAGACTGAGTATATGCCCTAGAAGCGTGCCATACATATGCATCTCTGGAGGCAAAATTTCCACAAGTCCACAGTAACGTTTTTGGGTTTTTTTTTAATATTTAATATTGTTTCCAGCACCTGAAATTCCATCTTCTCTTTTCCCTGCTTTTCCCAGTATCCATTAATGTCTTTTGCTACAGTTTCTGAAGCACATGTATATCAACTGGCCAGCATATTACTGTTATCTTTCAGGGACCAGGAAACTCTAAATACAACTTAAATGTTCTCTCAGCACAACATAACATGACCCAACGTGTCAAAACTGTAAAACAAGTGGCTATGATTGGAATATACTATGCTGTATTTTAGGTCCATAACCTGTAATATCGCATGCCCTATATAAGTATTGTTCAAAATTACTGCAAACTTCCCAGGTCTATCCTGGCCAGATGAAAATCTGGTGCCCACAATCACATCCAGACTGTCACTTGAAAGAAGCTCTCCATTCATTTCCACAGTCAGCATCTATCTAGGTAGCAACTCCAGACATGAAGCCCTAGGCAAAGCAGAAGGCCGTGCTCTAAAACATGCAGAAGCCTATTTCCCTAAGGACTCTGGAAAGCTTTGTATGGTTAATATGCTGCCAGGCATACCCCGGCAAGGTTTTCCTCAGCTGCTTGCAATGCCCAGGAGGTGGACAGAGTGCAGAACACATCATGTCACAAACATTTTTGTGGCCACTTATCAGAAAAGCCATATAGATTTAAGCAACAAAACTTAACCTTAACTTTAACCAACAAAAACCCCATTCAAACTTCTCTTTAAGGTTTTGGGCTGTTTTTCTGTTGAGTGTTTGTAAGATCACTGCTCAACCAATGAAGCTGTGTTCTGATTAGGTTTTCTTACCTAAATTGCCCACGTTGCATTGCTGGTTTGGTTGTACCTGGATAAAACACAATAGCAATGTGTATTTACACCTCATCCAAAGACACAATGGAGAGACCAAACCTACACAAATGTATACATCCAAATTTATGTGATTTGTCTCCACATCATACAGGTAGGACAGTTTCATTTTTCATTTCAGTTTCTCAGTTGTTTACAGACTGCAGTTATACTCTTCTACCTATATAGAAATAGACATATGCTGGCCTTCAATGCAATGTTTTCCAGCCACTTTTATTATAGTCACAGAAATGGTTTTTTCTGTCATTGTCTTACAAGAGAACTTTAGACTTTTCCTATTTTGGGCTAGTTTCAGAATTATGAAAGTCCTCTATTAGGATTGCTACCTACATTATTTCTCCTTGACCTTACAATTTCAACAGAGTTTTTTATATTATTTAGTTCAGTAGCTGTTATGTCAGTGTTTCAAACATTCTATGCACGTTGTTTTTGCAGCAAACCCCTGAAAAGATTATGGCTTAGAAGGATACCCTAAATTCATGTGGCATGCTCAAACCTTCACCGCTATGTGTCAGTGTGTGGGTCAGCTGTGGCCAATAGCCAAATACCCACCCAGCTTATCATTTCCCACCCAGTCAAACAGGGTGAGCAAATAAGATGGGAAATCTCCCTGTCAAGAAAAAGATATGGGCACTGCTGTTACTCTTGCGGGCAAAACAGGCTTGAGTTGGGTAAAATTCATTTACTTCATGGCATATTAAAAGAGATTCAGGTAACGAGAAACAAAGAGTGCATCTTTTCTCCCCCCTTTCCCATGCACAGCATGAAGTCCTTCACTGCAGATTCATCATCCATCCCCCACAGGGCGGTGCCGGAGGGAACTGGGGGACCGCATGGTCAATACACAGCAGTTCCTCTCTGCCCGCCTCTCCTCTCCCCCTCACACAGTTTCATTGCTCCATCATGGAGTGCAGTCCTTCAGGAACCTCCCTGTATGGCATTTTTTCACCCACCCCCTTGCCTGCAGGGCCCAGTCATGCCCTGTGGTGGAGCCATTGGAGCCGACTGGAATGGGATGTATCCAGCACAGGAAAGCTCCGGTCACTCCTCACAGAGGCCCTTAAAGACACCCCTGCCAGCACCTGGGTACCTGCACCTGGTACAGTCAAAAAGATCAGAATTAACACATATTAAGGTCAGAAGAAACCAGTAGAAGGGTTAGTCTAACACAAACTATTACATTTTACTCCTGGATAGAAGCTTACATTCACCAGGATGAGAGGAAACAGCCCAAAGTTGCAACAGGGGAGGGTTAGGTTGGATGTTAGGAAAAATTTCTTCACAGAAGGGGTGATCAGGCATTGGAATAGGCTACCCAGGAAAGTGGTGGAGTCATTATCCCTGGAATTGTTCAAGAGGTGTATGGATTTGGATCTCGGGGACACGGTTCAGTGGTTGAATTGACACTGCTGAGTTAATGGTTGGACTCAATGATATTAGAGATCTTTTCCAACCTAAATAATTCTATGATTCTATGATCTACAGGGTAATTTCTTCCAAAAGATGCTCAGTCTTGATTTGAAGACTGCATCCATCATCAGCTTATTTAATTTCACCTTTTGGGCTGTGTGTCTTATTTTTCAGTTGAATTTGCCTAGTTTCAGTTGAGTTACTCATTGTCATTAGCAAGATAACAGCATGTAGCACTCCCAGCACCTCAGTCTCACCAACACTACAGTTACTCTGCTTTGGGTATCCTGAAGGTTTTATAACATTCAGTCCCCAATTTCTTAGTATTACTTACACTTCACCAAATTTCTGACAACATTGGTCACTATTTTCTCAGTAATCACCATTTTTATTATTTTTTTCACTAGATTTGAACCACTGAAATAAAACTTTCTAGGTGAAAGGCTGTCACCTACATGTTTCTAACCTCTTACTTTCCAGGCAGTGTTTGCCTCACTTCAGCAGCCACCTGCTTTAGGGCTTTTGGGGATTTTGTCTTTTTTCTCCCACAGAGACTACAGGTCCATGAATAGTAAAAAGCATAAATTTTTATATGCTCATTTGTTAAGTTTTTACTTCTTTATCAATGACTGTTCTGATTGGCACTCAGAAGTTGAAAAGAAAAAGAAATATCATAATTCTTCTCTATAATATTGGCACCTGGGGGCACTAGGGAAAAGAAATCC
>NW_020955389.1:3362064-3364626 GCF_003031625.1 Empidonax traillii | reverse complement strand
CACAGAGACTACAGGTCCATGAATAGTAAAAAGCATAAATTTTTATATGCTCATTTGTTAAGTTTTTACTTCTTTATCAATGACTGTTCTGATTGGCACTCAGAAGTTGAAAAGAAAAAGAAATATCATAATTCTTCTCTATAATATTGGCACCTGGGGGCACTAGGGAAAAGAAATCCATTAGAGTGTTTACAAAATAGCATTCACTCACTATTTTGTTTCTTTCAGCAAGCACACAATAAGCAGAAGCAGATACATTTAAAAAATCAATAATAGGTCTATTTAAGAGAAATAAAAAGCCTAGCAGCATTAAAATAAGAAAGTTCTCCCCTACTAAAGAAAGTCCCACAATGTCACATAATCTGGCCCTAAAGCACCACAAGAACTGGACACAGAATTAGATCCACCAGCACCAGAACCCAATCCACCATTCAGAAGATAATCCTCCTCCCCACAGCAAGGATGCAGGGAACCTCCCACATACTAAAGGTAGGCTTAATATAGCACAAGCTCTAAGGTAACACTCGGGACTGCTGAATAAAGCAAGTTAAAACCAGAGGTTTGTAAACCTTTACCTATTCTTCCTTACACAAATGCCCTTTTCCTTAGCCCTGAACTCTTAACATGCACAAACCTCACAGTATCCTCTGGAGCTCTACAGCAGCTTCTTATCATCCCTATTAGCTCAAGTTTGACTGCATTTCTACTCTCCTTTGATTCAAAGCCCAAGTTACCAAAATCCACCTAACCTCCAGCCCTCCTGACCTACACCACTTCATAGCCTGGATGCCCCTCCCAGCTGCACAAGAAGATCATTCTCAAGGAAAGACACAGTCTCCTCTCCAGCTAGAGAGCTTTGCTGATCCTGAACAGAATGGGCTGCCCACCCACAGGTTTGTTAGCAGAGGAGAGCACAAAGCATGTATTCAGTGAGCAAAAGAAATATTTCAACCATTCATCACACTGTTCTTCACTGAATTCTAAAATAATAGTGAGCAAGTGTACACCAGACTGAGGTGCATGTACATTTAGACAACCTATATGGGCTGAACACTGAGAAACTGTGTTATATTTTGGAGAGCATTAGGTCAATCACAATGGGCAAGACAGACAACAGCTAATCTACATTGCACTTGAACAAACTTTACATGGGAAGTATCCACTGATGGAATAGCATCAGTCTAATATGTAGTGCTTTAGAAATTACACCTTGCATCTTATATTTGTGTGTCATCATATTTTTTTCCTGTCTCTTTTCTTTTAAATGTGATTGCCTTGGTTCATGTCTTAAATGTTCTTGTTCTTTTCTTTCTTGTAGGTTTTTTTTTGTTTGGTTGGGTTTGGGTTGTTGGGGTTTGGGGGGGGGGGTTTGGGGGAAGGGGTTGGTTTGAGGGTTTTTTGGGTAACTCCTCTGCTTTTCAGGTATCACATTTTTCTGGCTCTCAGCTCTTACATGCTCTGGCACAGAAGCAGTGTCCCCCACTCCCGGTGAGCATGCTGTGTATTATGCCCTCTTGAACTCAATCCACAGAGGAAAGGAAACAGCTTCATATTAGAGGAGGATGCACTTAGTTAGAAGGATACCTATTTTTTAATATAGATAGTAACTAGGATGATTCAGTAGTAAGTTTTAGTTCCTCTACATTGGAATAATCCATAATTTTATGTCAAACTACTGTAAAATCAGGACTGAATGTCATCACCAGGAAAATAAGGCACAGGTTTAAATTGCTTACTCCAATTTATACAGCAGAATACTGACATAACCAGTTAAATAATGGTTTTCCAGGGCATTTAGATCAGATTGAGTCCTGGATATCCAATCCAATGTTAATATATTGCATACAGCCATTGTGCTGCATAAAACACAGCCAAAATGAAGAAAAGTGGATTTGAGATGAAGTGGTTTGGCTTTTAGTATTCCTTTCCCCAAATTGTGTCTAAAACTGTAGGCATACAGCTGAATGTTTCTGGTGTAGTTCATATAGTAGTTAGCTGTGATGCTGAGCTCTTCATCATTGAATCACAATATCTCAATTACGTTCTGTTATTATTATTGAAATATTATAGTATTCTTAATTCTCAAGTGACTACAAGAGACACAAAAATATGCTGCACTGTACATAGCATGAAAATTAATTGGCCTCCAGAAATAGAAAAGTGGAAATGTACTGTAGATAATTAGGTCAGACTTGAGGGCCTACTAGGCCTGCTTTTGACCCATAATATTTCTAACTCATAGATGCAGTTACAGTAAAACTGTTATAGTCCAGAGGGAGCACAGATTTAAAGGTCTTCACTCATCATACCATTTGGGATTTTCTTAGTTAATAAAAAAAAAAAAAAAAAAAAAAAAAAAAAAAAAAAAAAAAAAAAAAAAAAAAAAAAAAAAAAAAAAAAAATGGTAGGAATGAGGATTTAAATTATATATTTATTCTGGCATTGTAACTGAGACTAACAACATTATTTTGCAGCTCAGAAGAGATGTTAATTTTAATATATTTTCATGGTTAACAGTATATGCAATGCTGTGGGGCTTTGACAAACACTAATACATTTGTA
>NW_020955389.1:3328334-3361429 GCF_003031625.1 Empidonax traillii | reverse complement strand
AAAAAAAAAAAAAAAAAAATGGTAGGAATGAGGATTTAAATTATATATTTATTCTGGCATTGTAACTGAGACTAACAACATTATTTTGCAGCTCAGAAGAGATGTTAATTTTAATATATTTTCATGGTTAACAGTATATGCAATGCTGTGGGGCTTTGACAAACACTAATACATTTGTAATTCCAGATTTAATTAATTTATGGAATAAATATATTTCTCAAATCCTCAACACTTCACTTCACCCCTCTGCTCAACCCACTCATCAGTGCAAGCTCATTTAAAGAAATCTGGAGGGTATTATTCGGTAAGATGCGGCTGCTTTTCTCCCTGCGTTTTTTAATAAGAAAGTATAACACTCTAATTTGGCTCCATGATTATCTAAAATCTAACACACTGCAAGCCTACTACCATGAGCAATAAGGAGCATGTCTATGTTAGTGTTTTGTTCAGCTGAGGAATGCACCCAAGTAATTGTGTTTTCACTTGTGTTGAGTAGCAGTCTCAAAGAGGGTCTATTCAGATGAAATTAAACAAGAAGATGCTCACTCCCCAGCAGCACACCTTGTGCACATGAGGTGAAATTGGGCATACAGAACATGGAATCATACTAGAACCAGACAAAAGTAAACCCTGTGGAAATGTGTATAGTAGGGATGTTGGATCCTGTAGCCTTAGAAGAATGTTCCTATTAGCTGGACTAATTTATTGGATAATATGTGCTTAACCCGTGAAGGTGTGTCTATAGGTTCAATTTATGAGGACAGATCATCTTATCGTGCTTAAGCTTTAACTATATGGATTCATAAGGCTACAGAAGTAGAGTGTTGTCTATAAAACAGAACAGCCTGGGCAGCCGGGCCCAGCAAGGCATAGATCTGTGCTTGAGTACCCTACTTCCCAGATAGGTTTTATTATATCTATTTTATATTAGATTTTAAATCCAGTTTCCTTTCTTCAGTCATATTCACAAGCTCTGATCATAGTTTAAATGGACTATGCAATGTCACTGAAATATACCAAGAGAAATCAGTCACTCGCTAAAAATTGGGCAGGGCAAATCTGCACAGAGTAGGAAGTGAAACATTAGGAGTCCTGGTCTTCTCAATTAAAAAAAAGCACAAGGACGAATTGTGAAGCAATCTCAATCTGAATTGGTTTGGATTAATTAACTCTGCTGTTGGAGTGAATGAAGCTCAAATTTGTGTTCCAGGGCAAAATCATGTAAATCCTGTTTTGTACTCACCCACCTACCCATGCCCATACTATCCCAGCTTCATTTTCTCAGTTCATACTCATTTGCCTGTCAACGAGGCCAGTACTTAACCTGTTAAGTCACGCAGTTTCAGTCCCCCTAAATCTGTGGTCAGTGGACTGGAGGGATTGTGTCTCTCTATGATGTCTGCTTTTCACTGTTTACAGCATGACCTAACTCTTCCACAACCATAACACTGCTTTTTTTAAGACCTTGAAGTCTCTCCCATGATAAGTCGGTCTCCAAACAATTAGGGCTGCCCTTGGTTTCCAGGAGTCATTAGGAATTCAACAGTTTCCACTGTCTTCTTAGAGTTACTGAATAGATGACAGAAGTCCTTCAAGGATGCAGTCAGGTTAGCAAGAAAAAATATCAGAGAACAAAATGTCTACTAAGGCATTACACTAAATAGCCAAAACAATCAGACAGTTTATCTGTGGAGTCAGCAGTCCTGCAAACTCAATTTTCAGAAGATACTAATGGTATGTGAAATACTTCAAAATATTCATTATTCCTTAGTTCACTGTATTAGTAAGACATACTCAACTGGTTTTCACATTGGTCTTGTGTACCCAGAGTTTCTCTGGCTCCTCAGTGGAAAGCCTTCAAAATCTCTAATTAGATAAAAATAGAACTGGTCAGGTAGTCTTTGACAAATGTATTATTCAAAGAGTACTGCTGTTATTCATCAAAGCCATTCTTCAGCAAATAGCTTTTAGCAGCATTTGACCAATTCTGTAGCTGGCTGAATATTAT
Organism: Empidonax traillii; assembly: GCF_003031625.1. Taxonomy (NCBI): domain Eukaryota; kingdom Metazoa; phylum Chordata; class Aves; order Passeriformes; family Tyrannidae; genus Empidonax; species Empidonax traillii. Next base: position 3,359,421 of record NW_020955389.1, on the reverse strand, counting down.
TCACTGAATAAATTAATTCATGTATAATGGCAATATTTGCTGAATAATTTATTTGAAGAATACTTTTTTCAAGTATTTGACAAGCTCCCCTAAATTCCAATAAAATCTAAGACACTACTTAATTAAAAATGATTAAAATTCTGTTTACAAAAATTGGCCTTATTCTTTGGCAAGTTGTACATGCTTTATGGCATTTGACTAACTCTCTAGTTCCCAGATAAAGTTTGGACAACCTGGGCAGGAAAGCAGATTCAGATTGTTCAAAGATTTTAAACTTGTACATTCACTGCAATTTCCACATCATGATGTGAAATATACACTTCTCATAGAAGCCACCCTCTGTAGCCCACCCCCACTACCAAAACCTGTCCACAAATACCAAATACATCCTATCCCTTCCTACATTTGCCATGCAGAATAACTCAAGACATTTCAACAGAGGAGCTGTGTGCTGACACGTCTCTCTGAAGTGAGAGAGAGATGGTGGAGACCAGGCAGAGTGAGGGGGCAAAGTAAGACCTGGCTTCTAGCCAGTTGTTCCTTATAATAATTTGTACCTGAAACAGAAGTTCCATATCCTGTGGAACTGTAAATATGTCTGTGAAAAAAATATTGTTTCTTTATAGAGTACTTTTTCTGAGCAATGTCTTCTGTGTTTGGTTGTGGTTTTTTTTTAAACTAGCCTTCAGAGGTTTCTACTAGATATGTAAAGTCGCTACAGAATAAGTATGTCTCACAAGAGTTTCTGCCCTAAGACCAGGAAAAAGTATGCAGAATGCCAAGGTTTGAGAGGCAAAGCTACAGCTGCATTTCTGGATGAAAATGCAATCTCTACCGCTGTTTTGGGCTATGCCTCAAAAATATAACCTTTCGCAATAGCAGCATCTGATGGTAACTGGAAGTGCCAAAATACTGGATTGGACAAAAACTTCTGGCAAATATCTTGATTTTCACCTAATTTTAGATTCATTAACCTACTTTTCCATGTGTTTTTATGATATTGACACCTACCTCCCCAAAACCAGCTTCTGTTTTGTCTAAATGTTGCACCAGTGAAAATAAGTTCCCAAATTTGCTTACTATTTACTAGAAATAACAATAATTTTTTAAATGTATATCTCAAAATTCCTGTGTAGTTTGAAGCATAAATATTACCTGTTTTTTGTACAACATCTTGTAGCTTCCTACTCCATTCCAGGCTCTTATTTAAAATCGAGTCTAAGCTGATCTCTGTAACTGTACCCGAAACGCAACATGCATTATGATTGCTTGCAGCACCATCTTGCTGCTCACAGAAGAATTTTCCGCTGCCCATTGATGTAGGAGAATGAGTGGCCACCTTTTGTCATATTTCCACATTGCTCTGTTCATTAGAAACCCTCTTTCTAACGCAGTTTTTTTACTGATGAGGACTTGACATGTCTCTTGGTTGTTTGCCAACCAGTCTTCTTCCTATTATTGCTGCCTGAACAACAGGACTTTCAGGACCAGACTTTATTTAAATCCTATAGCTTTTACCTCCCACTTCTCTTTTGTTTTAGTGGGTATTTTGTCTCCCTGAATCATCCATTCAGAATTTGATCTCCCAGTGGTTAATCTCATTACAGATAATCCCATGTACTGAAAATCCTTCCAATAGGATAATCTTGTGAACAGCTTCCCTCTGCTGCCTTCCCACCATTCTTTCAGGGCTGAATCATTTTAATCTGTTAAATAAATGGATCTCACCTATATATAAGTAGTTTCCCCTACGGTTGATACTGAAGTGCTACACTCAGTAACCTCATACTTTGCATTCAATCCAATTTCAGTCCTGGGCAACACAGAACCAGGCTGATGTTTCTGATGTTTGGGTCACTCACCACTGACACATACAAAAGAACTGCAACATGGCAAACTAGATTCCCACTCAAAGACTGGTGACAAAAAGAGGCACAGGCTTCTGAACAATATTACCACTCAGCTTATTCATACCTATCTATTAGCTGTGAAGCAGGAAGACGGAAATTACTATTATAATATCACTGGAAATTAGCTACGTGTAAATATGTCATCTTTCCATTAATATGTACAAGAGTATATGATTTTATACTTGCATCTGTATGTGTACATACTGCACAAGGAGTACTTAAATCCTAACTACAAGACATACAATTCAGTCTTGTAGCTGTAAAGTTTAAGCAATACCTGCTTAATGCAGTTCCATGCAAATAGGCACTGTAAATCAATTCGTAAAACTTTTGTCATGTGTAAATGAAATAAAATTTAAATTTAAACAGTCTCTACAGAATCCATGTTTATCAAATTTCTGTAGTCTTAGCAATCCTGTTTACTCAAGGAAATATTATTCTTACCATTGTATTAGAGTGAACATAAATTCCACAGTTTTTAAGTAATTAAGATACTCAAAATTTAAAGATTGAAATGTTGTTTCCTAATACAACACTTCTGAAGCTGTATGCATGCTCTACTAAGCATCTCGCTACAGTATTCCTGACAAGCACTCTATACCCTGTCTGTTTCATTACTGAGCCTTCAAGAACGCTTGACATTTTTTTTCCAAAAGGTGACTACATCAGGTAAGGGTAGCTTTGTTTGCCAAATCAAAAAGTGAAGTCAGGTATTTGAGAGCAATTGTATATCATTAAATGGAGACACTTTACATTTTTCCTAACTTGTCTTTTACCATACTCTGAAAAATAAATAATTAGCATTCAGGCACCAGATATGAATCCATCATTCCCATTTCTTCATCTTCAGAGAACTGAAAAATCTTAGTTTCATCTGACATTTGATGGCTAACTTTTAATATTTGGCAAATAATCAAGAACCTGTCAACTTCATAAAGACAATCTTAGGGTGATATAGCTCAACACTTCCAAACATTTAAAGTCAGGAAAACTAAATACTGCCAGCAACTAGAAAACTTGTTGCTATACACTGTAATTGAAAACTTCTGTTTTCTACATGATCAAATGATGACTAATCTATCATATACTTTGTTGCATTATGCAGCATATAAACTAAGTAATTAGCTAGAAGCAAATCTTTTTCATTATTTATCATGAACTGTTTTTCTCCCCAAATTAGCAGTAGCACGGTAGGCACTAATAATGAAAAGCTGCCAAGAAACCCCTCTAATTCACCTAAAGTTATTGCATTATCAAATATTCCTAATGAAATTTGAATGCTGTCTGAAAAACTAAAAGTGGATTATTCTTATATGTTGTTGGAAACATTACATATTTCAATTGTTTTGAAGTATTAGCAGCAACACAGAAACATTCACATTTCAACCAAGTTAATTATTGTTTTCTCATCTAAAAGAGGAGCTGGCATTTTGCTGACAATACACAGATCTTTCTCCTTCTTAAACATGCCTTTAGAGCACTACCACACTGTACTCAGATCCTCTGTAGAAGAGACTCTGGCAGCATACATTTCATGATATTCTTAGTAGTAAAATTGATTCAATAATTGTCATCTTAATTCTATAAAATTCTCTTATTTACGTTTGCAAATTTTCTTGCATGTCAGTCCTTCATGAAGAATTAACTAACCATTTCTCAATCACTGTAAACTTTGTAATGAAAAACACTTTGCGGAAAATGCTACATTTCTTCTCAAAAATAATCAAGCAAAAAATAGTTTATACTTTCTGACTATTTCATCCAGAACAATTATCAGAAACATTTGATATTTCCATATTTTGGGGTACCTGTAGCCCTCAATAAGGGCTCAAGCCTTTACTTTTGTTCAAATAAGTTTTCTTTTGTTTTTGAAGAGAGATTGATGCAGTATTTCTTTTAATTTTACTGTCAAAGTCATGATACATTCACAACTTAATTACCAGTCAAACCACCTAAATAACACTTAGGTCAGCTTGATATCATTATCACAGATTATCATATGTAGTGTACTGAACTAATCATTCAAAATATTGTTTCCCATAAAGCCAACATGATAAATAAAAACAAGACAGCCCCCGATAAATAAATATAATACAATCATTGTTAGATACCCAGCATATTGACTACACAACTGTTCTACAAATACATGTCAAACATATTTTTCTGAATTACAATGCTGGTAGTATTTATAGGTTCACATTTTTTCTTTTTTAACTGAAGAGCCTGTTTTTTTAAAAAATCAAGTGCAAGTATAAAGTATGTTAAGCCTATGAGTGTAAAGTACTCCAATTTGAGAAGCCTTGATCTTAGACCAGTTGGGCTGAGAATATAAAGCAGCCTTCAGAGCAGCAGCTCAGTATGAGTCATTCTGATATCCCTCTGATGGGGTGAATACTAATAATACATCTCCCTGTTGTTGTACTGAGATTTTTTCCCCCTCACTCAGACAAGTGAAGGAAGGCTTTATGCTTCCCTTCTCATATAAATGAGTCCATATCTGACTTGAAGGCAGTTTTCCACCACAGTTCTCTGAAAATTTCAGCTTGGTCTTACTGTAAAACTCAGAAAAAACCGATTTGTTTTCCCAGTTCTACATCACAGATCAGAATCTCTTCTCTACAACCCTCTCAACAGCGGTACAAGAGTGTGAAGCTCCACAAATGCTGAAGATTTTCCTCAACAGACATGCTGGCAAAGTCAAATGAGAGTTCAGAAAACTCTGGTAAGTCCCTTGACCCTTAAAGTTGCACACAGAAGCATTTCCCCTTCTGATATTTCTCACTCAATCTTTGCCATAAGATACAGGGTGCACACAAACAGTAAACATCCACATTTCTCATGGTCATTACTCACAAAGGCTTCCTCCTTGCACAGCTCTATCCTACTGTGGTGCAAGATGGGGAGAAAAGAGCTAACAATTACAATCTCCGAACAGCTCTGTGTTTCAGATGTGCTGTTAAATGAGTACAAAAAAACTTTATTATTTTGGTGTTTCTTAACTGCTGGAAACATCTTTCCGGTGTTTCTCTCAAGTGTGCCTTTTGGGACCTTTCAGATCTAAATTGAAAACGTCACAAGTATTAGGCAGCTGCTGAGAGGGAAGATTCTTTCAGACCACAGTTTTGCACTGATGTATCCAAGCCTTATTTTCTGGTATCTGCATAAGTACAGGAATTTCAACTCCTTCAAGGTAAGTGTTTTGCAAAAATAATCCTAGCTTGTGCAGCCCTGCTATTTATTACACTTTAATGCAAAATTGCATCTTTGGGGTTAATTGATCAGTGACTGAATAAATAGCATCTAACAATGGTTTATTTTACCACTAAATAATATCATGAATTCTCTCTCCTTTCTGAAAGGCCTGCTGCCATCCCTTGCCAGGAAGTAATTCATGAATAAGCTCCTGGTGTTTCTGTGTGTCATGTCAGCTGTTCACAACAGTGTAAGGAAGATAGGTTGAATAACTGAAAATACACCTGGCCCTAACTCTTCATAGCCTTGTTCATTACCTTAGCACCAATAAACATCTGCAACCTACTTCATTATTTCCTTTTTTAAAGGACATGTGACCGGAATCCATCTCTGATCCAAAAGGAATGTAACGTTGTTTTTAGCAACAAAATGCCAAGCAGTCTTAATTTTGTATGATTCCTGCTTAAGAAAATATAGCATTTGTCAGAAAGGAACAGGGATATCTGCAGGGATATATAATTAATGTAATAACTAATAGCCACCACAAAGAATCATATTACCAAATTAAATAATCTATTAGCTCAGAAAGAATAGTTTTAATGTACACAGAATGAATTACAATGAAAGCTTAAGAAGAAGCAAAAGTAGCTATACATCTTCTAATATTTGTGTCACTTTTTAAACATCTATTTTTCATTTTGGAGTTTCTCATTCCCTTAGGTACAGCATGAACTTAAAAGCAACCTAGATCCTTCACAGGATTTTTAGAGTATATGATGGATCAATAATTTGTTGGTTTGTTTATGAAATATGCCAACTTACTGGGACAGAGTCATTTTTAAGAGGAAAGAAAGATCAATATATATGTGCATAGATTTATGAGTGTTTTTGTTACAATCAAAATAAGTCTTTTTGTTTGAAGAACTCTAAAAGGCAAGCTTGGCGTTTCTTCTTCATTGATGCATTGGCTCGAGCAGGCCACTTTAATTTTAAATGCTAAAAAATACCACTTCTGAATCTTACATTCTGTTAAAATCTTTTTGGGGTTTAATTTAAGCAGAGTAAGTTCTAAAAATGTAAGCAACAAGCCTACTAAGTCTTTTTAAACATGATGATGGCTACAATGTGTTCAATTTTTTAAATGTGTGAAAAGTTTACTGTGAACTATGATCTTATCCAATGCTGCACTTTTTCTTCCTTTAGGTTATATGGATAGAAGTTTCTCAGGAGAAAATAAAACAGCATTAGATGACTGGAACAGAGGTTTTAGACTCCCCATTTTCTAGTTGCATCCCCTGCACAGGGCCACAGCTTTTTCCTGTCTCTTGCAGCAGCAATGCAAGTAAGTCTGACATCAGTCTTGTGTTAGCTTTCAATACTTGAGTGCGCTGCACACTCTAAAGTTTTCATATTAAATTTACCTGCCACCTTCTAGTTTTGATGCCAAAGCTGAATACACAGGAGCATCACAGACATTTCACTGGAAGGGTGCAGAGCCAGGTTGGATGGGACTTTGAGAAACCTGATCTAGAGGGTGGCATCCCCGCCCGTGGCAACGGGGTTGGAACTAGATGATATTTAAGATGTTTTCCAATTCAAACCATACTATGAGTCTCTAAGACCCTCAGGGTTTCAGTGATACTAATACTGTTCTCTAATTATTTTGCCACCGTGAACACAGGTACTAATTTTCTGATGACACACAGGACTTTTGCAGCAGCTCCTCACAGGGCTCAGTTTGATTATTTTTGTATTTTCAGGCTGCATACAAACCATAGTGGTTAGATGGTGATAGTGCTATACATACAATATCAAACTTTCACCTAGCAGATACAGTATTCATCTCTCATAGGGGTAAGAATAGTCAGTATTTCCTTTTCTTGGGCACGCCAAGTCACAAACCAATTCAGTAAAACAATCCTAGGAAAAGGGATATCATCTTCTTAAAAATGCTGATCATACCTTTTATATTTGCATCCTGAGGACTAGGCCTTGTATCTCCTAGGTAGTCTGCTGTAAGGTGATGGTCTAAGCGATGTGAGTTGGCCATGAAAATATCCAGAATCCTTCAAACCCACACTGGTCACTTGGCAGCTGTTTTCTCACATGCACAAGTAGGTATGACGCGTGCTCAGGCTGAATGAGGCACGTTTAAGCTTTCTATATGTTGCTTCTAGAAAGAACGGATCTGAAATATAAAAAGAGCTCTTGATGCAAATTTCACTGTAGTCAGCTGTTCCCTGAATCCCAGTCACTCAATAGCCACTCACTAAACACAACAGATCTGAGATCCAGACTTTCCATGTGATATAGTGCATTCTCCTTAATTGCTGCTGGTATGGATGCAGACTTGATTTACTGACAAAAATTCAGAATTAATTGGTCACTACCCCCCTTAGTAGGTCTGTTCCGCTCATGACAGAAAGGTGTGTCTTTCAAATCAGGCTAAATACTGTAATCAAAGGCACAAATTTTTTCCCCATTTTACACCCAAAAGATGAGGATGAATACATATTATTATATGCACATTATATAATAATGGAAATATAATATATAGGAAGAAAACTATTTTATTTACTGGATAGCTAACTATACTAAGTGATAACTTTTTTTCATTTGAAAATGTCACTAAGGAATGGAATTTAGTACCATTTGCAAAGAAAAAATATACAATTGCATTTTTTTTGTTCCTTCATGGAAGTTAATTTTTTGCATACTTTGTCCATAATTACAGTGTAATTCCACAAACTTTGCTTAGAAAACAAGCGACCACAAAATCAATTTTTACTGCTTGAGCAACTAAGCTAGTCTATTGATCTCTCAATTCTTTATGTGATTTCAGATATCTTCCTTTAAAATATGCTAAAACAGTCCAGGATTGTCTGTGGGAAGAAGATAACATGATGCAAGCCACCTACTAAACACAGTTTATTCAAATGTTTACCAAATTCTGTTATCTTCCTCAAAGACTGTTTTCACTTCCACATTTTTCACTCTTTCTCACTTTCACTCTCCCTGCTATAGCATCTAGAGTTATCAAAGGTATCATTAAAGAAGAAAAAAAGAGAAATCAAGGGAAAAACCAAGATTATCTTGTTAAAAAATTCAAATGAGCTAAACCAAGAAGAAATGAAAAATAAAATATATAAATTATTTTTAAAAGGTGCTAGTATCAAAAATTTTGATTGTGATGACTCTCAGAGTCAGAATTGAGGAGTTGAACTGCCCCTCCCCCAATTAATATGCCTAAGGTTCCCAAACATATCCATTTAGACAAAGTAATTTATTAGCTTCAATATATTTTTATTCTCAGAATTAAAAGAAATATGACAATTATCCAGGAAATTTATTTTTCATTACTTTATTCTGTAATTTTATTACATTATCAACAAAACAGTTGGGAAATCCTAAAATAAATAAAGCTTTAAAGGATTTGCAGAGTTGCCTGTAACTTTTTAAAAGTAACCAGAGGAAATTTACCTTTCTTGTCTTGTTCTGACTCTTTGGCTGTCACGGGTAAAATTCTTAGTTGCTGTCCTACTGATTAAAAAAAAAAGGCATCAAACCACAACATTCACTTCTGTCAGGGCTGTCAAAAAGGTGGAGAAAATTACCCAAGAGTTCTGTCTGTTCTTTGAATAAAATCAAGAAAAGAACATGTTTATTTCATCTATATTTTTATTTTTTTCAATGTGCTTGTCCAGCTCCCAAACGTATTTTATTCTTGGGCTTTTTCTACTACTGTTGATTTTATTCCCTAATTTTTAAATTACTTCCTCATAATTTAAGGAGACTACATGTAACTAATAAGTACATGAAATATGAGTGACTAAATAAGTTGTGGTCAACTTCAGTGGGTAATTTACATACATTTATTGTTCTCTACATCAACATGTTACACTAAGTGTTAAGTTACGAATAATTAATATTTTATTATGAATGATGGCTCTGTTAACTGTCATAACTTACAGTGAGCTAAGCAAAATGTGAAACTGTAAAATAGACTTTTTAAAGATAATATTCAATGAATACATAATAACTAATATTCCTCTCTTTTGTCCTTTACATTTTAATTCATAGAGGCAATAAAAAGCCAATATCACCTCAGAAGGTCTAAGATGCTGTGCAAAATTTTGTATTTATTTATCCTATAAATCTGTAGATAAATTCTGTTTGTTGAATTTGAACTAATTAAGAACATACACAGCCAAAGATAAATACGTTAGACCTCAACAGTGTCCAGTTCATTGGTGAATCTACTTAAAATTTCTATACTGTTTGCAGTAACCTGTATTAGAAATATTGCTTTCACATTTATTTTATGCATGACTGTCCAAGATTGAAATGGATCTAATCTATCAGTCATTAAACTATTTATTTTTTCTTCTCAGTCCCTGTTATTTACAGACAAAAATACTGCAAGAAGATGATGTGTTCTTTAGTATAGCAATGTCTGCTTTTCCAAGTTTCTACAACGTGAACAAATAATCCCTAGTAATAATAGTACAAATAATCTAATCTAATCTAATCTAAAATAATAATGCAGGTGGTATTTTAGGAATTTTGCTATAATACAAAATGCCCTAAGTAATGATGAGGTGTTAACTGTCTTTGAACTTTCAATATGAGACCTGGAAACTACTTCTTGAAGATGCTAATTTACATATTTCATTAGGTTTAGGTTTTGTTAAGATGAGTAGGAAACTCTTGGTTTTTGTTTTTCCAATTTGCTGGAGGAGATGTTCCATTACTGAGTAGTTGTTGACTGTGCTTAATGTCAGAATTTCTGAAACAATAAGTATTTTTGCTAAAACCCTTGGAGATCAGATTACATCTCACCTTATAAGTCCCAAAGGAATGAAATTCATTACAGTTGTGATCCCATTCTTTGTGCATGTTGACAATGTCTCAAGAAAAAAAACAGTGATGGAAAGGACCACACAAAACAATTTCAAAATGCTTTAGGCACAAACTATGTGAGTGACAACTACAAATTTAAGTGCTGTAATTCTTTGATTAATAGAAAGAAAGTGATTTAGATTATTTTGATAACAGCCTTTAGGAAAAAAGAAATGACACTTAAAGGAATATAGAAATTTGAGGTTTGAATTACTTGCCTAAGATGTGTTTTTATAAATAACCTGTCACCTATATTTTGGAGGGAGAAATAAAAAACAAGTTATTGGCTTCTTACAAAGTAAACTACCTACTGTATACTCCAGAAGTGACACATTTTTTCTTACCATATCCAAAACCTCAAGAACTTGAAACATATAATAGCCTATTACACAGCCAGAGTATGGACATGATAAGAAAGCAAATTCAGAGGGCACTTCTAGTTTGCTAAAAAGAGCAAAACTACACTCTCTTCAAAAAATACTTCCATACCAAGACTTCTCATTATTAATATCAGTTTTGAAAACTGGTTGCACAGATCAGTAATGTATAATCACTAAATGCCAAGTACACTATGAAGAACAAAAATTAACTGTTTTAACCAATGTGTTCAAAGCCAAATTCTGTTCCAAGGTTCTACTTGTTTGACATACAGGAAAACAATTGCACTCATTTAGGTGGTCAAACAAAGAAATCGGTATCTAACGCTGAAAATTCCTGTTTTAACATTATTTTTTTGCAACAAAAAATCTGGAATTTTTTAGTGTTTTAAACAACACCTTTTGCATAACTCAATATCTCTTCAGGAAGGAGAAGTCCAGGAAGTCTGTAAATCTGTAAAGAAATCCAATGCGCCATTCCCCTCTATTCATAAACCTCTGAAAAAAATTTGTATCCCACATGCTGCTCTTCTTCACTGAAACTTGGCCCCTAGAATCATTCTGCCCTCACTCTGCTATTTTTGTAGCCTGATTTTTTGTAAAAAGCTAAAAGGGAAAGTGAAAGATCATGAAAAAGAGTACATTCCTCCTGTGCCACTTGCTTCCCTCTCTGATAATCCAAAAGATCCTTGCTTAGACTAAGTTTCAGCTATTGGACCAATCAATCAGTGCTGACATCAAGTGATGTTTCTTAATAGAAAGTAAGAGACAACATTTGGTGAAGATGTTCTTTCATTTTTGTAACTACTTCTACCTTGGTTTGAGCCTTCAGTTAATTATTCAAGAAAATAATTTCATCTTAGGCAAACAAGATTTCTTTTTTAGTACATGTTCAGAAAACTCTTTACTGAGATCTATCTGTCGTGGGTTGGGGTGGTACACGACATGGTTTCAGGATACCAGCTGACTTTATTACAACAGTGTAGCTACTTTATACCGTTCTAGGTGACACATGTACACGCACCATTGGTTTACCACTAAGGTAACAACTCATGACTGGACACAGCCACACATGTCTGAATACAATAGGTCAATATTCCTAACAGGAAACCCATTCTGTGTCACAGTCCTTACTGCCCGTGGTTCAACCTATGCCAGGTGTAAGTATTCCATTTCGGTATTTCAACTTACAGAGCCCAGAGCCAGCTGGGCTCCCCCACATCTATCCAATAAATAATATTTGCATATTACATGACTTTAGGAGAAATGTAAAATTTTCTCTTTTTTTTTTTTTAGTTTTCTTGGTGAAAATAAGTATCAATAAATTAGAGAATTTGCAGATGGGCAAGCATCACATAAACTCCTATTCACAAGGATTTTGCTTATTTGGGATTGTCCACCGTGAAAAGGATTCTTAGGATAGGAGCAATGGTTATTTGGATAACTCAGGTTGGAAGGGACTTCAGGAGGTCTCCAGTCCAACCTTCTGCACCCTATGTTGAATTTCAGAATATGATAGTGCAGTTGGAAGTGACCTACAACTATTTCTTAGTCCATCTGCACCTTGCTCCAGTTTATCATTGCCCTTCTATATGGGTTCTTTGAGTGCAGAACAGGCGGGAATAATAATTTTCCTCCCGCTACTGACTATGTTCCTGTTAATATAGTGCAGGACCTTCTTTGCTGCCAGGACACACTGCTGGCACATGTCCAGCTTCTGCAGAGATGTTTGCCTGCCACTCTGTCCCCACCCTGCATTCTTGCACAGGGAATTCCTTTCCCATACACCGGACATGGCTGAATTTGAAAAGGTTCCTGTTGATCCATTCTCTCAGCATGTCCAGGTGCCTCTGAGTGGCAGTCCTGGCCTTAATCACAACTGGTGCTATCTGCAAGCTTGGGAAGCAAGGACTCCATCACTTCCTCCAAGTCACTGATAGATGTGATTAAAAGGACATGTTCGAGAATAAAGCTCTGCAGCTCTTATCATTCAACTCCTGGTAGACTATGGCAAAGTAACCACTGCTCTTCGAGCTTAATGGTACAACCACTCAGCAGGAATCTTCCTCAATCTCCGTGGTTTTTTTGAAGAAGTCACAGAACTGTAAAATGGTTAAGGTTGGAAGAGACATCCAGAGATCACCTGGTGCCACCTTCTTCTCGTGCAGGGCCACGCAGAACCAGTTTCCAGGACCACACCCAGACAGATTTTTAGTGTCTCCAAGGTGGGAGACTCCATATCATCTCTGTGTAGCCTCTCAAAGTAAAAATGTTTCTGTCAGATGGAACCTTCTGTGTTTCAGTTTATGCTGATTGCTTCTGGTTTTGTCAATGGGCATCACTGAAAAGAGCCTGGCTCTGTCTTCTTTGCACCCTCCCTTCAGGTATTTATGTACATTGATCAGATGTCTTCTGAGCTTTTCTTCTCCAGGGTAAACAGTCTGAGCTCTCCAAGTCTCTCCTTTTAAGACAAATGTTGCAGTCCCTTATTCATCATAGCAGACCTTTGCTGGACACCGTGTGTCCATTTCTTTCTTCTACTGAGGTGCCCAGAACTGGACCCAACACTCCAGGTGTGGCTTCACAAGTGCTGAGGAGAAGAGAAGAATCATCTCCCTTGACCTGATGGCAACACTCTTCATGCGTGAGTTGCCACTCAACACTAAGATGCACTTATTGCACACCAACTCTACAAGCAATAGCATCACTGAAAGGGAACAGTGATGTAAGTTATTGTCAACAGATCACTTTAACACAGGATGAAAGACCACTGAATGCAGCAAGTTTAATTGACTTTAGTAGAATTTGGATCTACCATACTGTTTAAATATTACATACTCATGGAGAAAAACAAGTACTCTTCTCAAGGAAATTACTGTTTCAAGCACACTGAACATGGCACACTAAAAAGAAGATGGGAATGCATATTTTATATGTCTTATATACCTGATATATATATTTATATATGTATAATTCTATTTATAGGATACATAATTCAGAAATGGTGTTTCCTTTCCTGAATAAGGATACTAAAACTGTCATGCTGTGTCCAGTCTGTATTTCCTTATGGTCAATAACAAGATTCAAGAAAACAGCTAATAGCTTAACAGCATAAATATATTCTTAGGTATGTCATATTTACACTAGAAAACCAGGTTTGACAGGTGAAAATAGGCAAATATTGAGAAGAGTTTTGAGTAAATGACCAAATTTTGCTGCACTGTGCATGAACCTGAAGCTATTTCAGTTAAAACCACAAAAGTTCTTCTGATTTATTTCAGGAGAGGAAAGAATTAAGACAGATTTTTTCACAAATCTATATCCATTGTCAGATGATCTATTGATTCTGTGACGAAGTACTACTTGTTAGTACCTAGAAGATTAGAACTCTAAAATCAAAAAATCTTTCCTGAAACTCTGAAAGGGGCATATAGAAGTGGCAGTAAAGGTGCCACGAAATAGATCACATAAATTTAAGGTCTGCTGAGAACTCTTTCAATCCACCAAAGTCCGTAAATAAAACATAATCTTAAATGACGCACTGTGCACCAGCTGTTTTAAACTCTATGAACAAGAAATGGTAAATCCATGCAAAAAAACCCTCTGACATTAGTGACACTCTCTCTGGGGTTGTAGTTGCTTCAAATGCAGCTTTGAAAGATATGTGGTTTCATTTGGAGGTGACTCAGGCCTCACCTTTTCCATCCCTCCCTAAATACTTAAAAGATTTTTTTTTTTTCCCCAGAGATTTTAATGACATATTGAACATAATTCAGGTCATCACAGAGTAATTTAGGTAGTATGAGAGGTCATAGAAGGCCATACAGTTGAACATATGGCTCAAGGCATGCTTAACATCAGAGCTAGATCAGATTGCCTAGGGCCTTGTCCAATCACATTTTGAAGATCTCTGAGGATGGGCTTTTCACAACCTGTCCAGGCAAACTGTTCCAGTGCACGAATGCAGTAATGGTACTAGAAAAACTGTGCAAGCAATGAGAGGTGTCTGACAGCCACTGGAACTTTAAGGATTTCCTCTCCTTCCAGCACTAAGTGATACAGGGCTCCATGTCTTGTGGGACTGCTTAGATAGAGGGCTCCCAAGAAGTAGGCTGCATGTAAGAGCAGTTGCTCTTCCACAAAGACTGAAGAGTACAAGATTCTGCAACCACACGCAATTCCTGGCCACATCAGAACCAAAGAAGACTTTTACTAGTGGCTGAGCATGCCCTAGTCTGAAAGGGTAGAATAGTGCCAGTGATACAAGAGAACCGATCCGGAAAATCAGAAACTGGTTTATGTTGATATTGCAGGAAACAAGAACAGGGTGGAGAGGAGCTGTAAAGCTTGAATCAACCCCAGGTGCCCTTCAACTCTTCTATATGCTACCATGCCATGTTGTGAAAAACAAAAGGGTTCACAAATGGGTGAAAACAAATTGCTTGCACACTGGCAACACAAGACATGCTTTTTTCAATAATGTATGTCTGAATGATGTTCTGAACATAGATTTGATGTCAGTCATGAAACTGACATGGAGGAGAGAGATGTAGTCTCTTAATAATAATGTGGGTTTTATTTTATAAGCAGCTCCACGGTGCCAACACATACTTAGCTTTTTCCATGTTCTTCCTTTTACTACTCTTCAATCATTCCCTGGCCAACTTCCTTTGCTTCTCTTTTTGAATGATTCATCTCCTGCTAAAATTAACTGTGGAACGGACAAGATGGGTCCTGCTATGACCAGCTTACTCCACCTATGCTCTACATTATTTGCAACTTGTATATGTAGATTGTCAACTCTGTTTTTGTACAGGGCTTAGCAAAATGGGGATCAATACCTGGCTGACCCTTAACCATTGTAATAATAAATATGATTAATAACAGTGTCAATTTTTTTTTTCAGTCCAAGAACACTAGCAGAAAGAATTTCATTGAGGAAAGATGAAAAATACAGCAGTTCTCACTGCTCTTTTCCCTCCATTCTACCTGTTGTTTAGATCCAAATTTACAAAGTCAAATAAACAGTCATTCTGCCTCAAACTTCACTCACGTTTTTCACTATATGAAAGATAAGCCACTGCTACTATACAGAGAGCAATTCTTATTTCAGCCTCCAATATCTGATATCCTTTATTACCCAAAGTTACCTTTAGATCATTAAAAAATTTTATCAGCTAGACCTTTTGCACTCTGATACCCATCAAGAGCAGAAGGGATCCTCCAGTGTCTGCACACTGATAAGAAAGTCCTACTCAGAAATAAAATAAATTACCATATTCCATCTTATTTAATACATTTTTTGAACTATAATCTTCTCAGAGCATGATCAACTAAAATTATTGCTTTTCATGCAAAACAAGATCATTATGCTGTTCTACTACCTTCCAGTGTGGTATTAGCTGGCTATAATCTATCGTGCTTGTCATAAAATTACCTTATAAGCATTTGTAGGTAAGAGTATTTATAATAAATATTACACAGCACTTCTTAAACAGGACACTTTTACTGCAAGTACTAACAATAATTTCAAAGTAGTGGAAAAAATACTTTTATATTTAAATAATTTTAAATTTTCTGTTTGAAAATGTGATGTTCAAGGACTGATAAACCCTCCTTTGATGTAAAAATGCATCAAAATCACATAATCCCTTCCACTTCTATGAGCAGAGGGGACTCAAATCAGCAGTGTTTGATCCTGAGAAGGGACCTATGGATATCTCTTGTCTTCAATTAGACACAATCACTGCCACAGCAGTCAGTTACTATCACTAGACACAATTTCTTGTGCAAATGTTCATATTAAAATCAGAAACGCAATCAGTAGCCCCTCCATCCAAGACTGAATACCTATGCCAAAAGCAGTTACTTAAGAATAACTCTGTTGGCTAGCTCCTTATGATAATTTCCCCAGAAAGGTTTTTTGCATAGAGAAGGAAAAAATGTATCAGTGACATCTGCTTTTTGCCCTCCATAGCTGAATGCATTTTCACCTCTCTTATCTATACCCTGATATGCTTATGATGTATTCCAAAAAGGTACAACAGCTCACAAATTGATGGATAGCAATTTTTCCCATGAAAATTACTGTGACACAGGAGTGATGCAGTAAGGGACTTAAGAAATACATACATTCTAAATACATACAGCAAGTGTGCCTGGGGTGGGGGATGGAGAGGCAGGAGTCAGATCATCCTTATCATCTGGAGGAGATGTTTTTTTAGTGGCTGGTTCTACAGCAGCTGAGATCATTTGAAATCATCCTTCACCAATCAATTCATACCAAGCTCTGCTATCTCTTGTCACTGTGCTGTTTTTCTGTCCTTCCCCCTGGATGGTCTTGCTGACCTTGATTCAGCAGAGGAAGATGACGAGGATGAAAACAGCAGGTGATCCTGATGATTATGCTGTATATCGAGAAAAGAAAAATCAGGGCCTAAGCAGTATGGTGAATGAGAGAACTAACAATTACAAGAATTTTAAAGCTAATGAAATTGAGTTTCTGAGAGAGGAAAGAAATTTCAGCCAAACTGTTTAAGTTTTGATTTTGTTTCTGCAAGAATTATTACTTTTGGCAATATCAGCTTAACTCAAAATAAAAAAAAAAACAAAAAAGAAAATGTTAATCTTTCTATTTTCACACAGTTCAGTACAAGAATACTTACATTAAATAAGGATAGTATTTTCCATTTTTGATCACTCTGTATGAAAAAATAAAAAAAAAATCTTTAAATACAATAATCTTTCAGAATGCTTATGTCAACAAGCACTGGAAAGAGAAAATAAGCCCATTTTCAAGCATTGTGTAAGACTGAAGAAAATGAAAATATATCACTTGTCTACAGTCAGATCGGCAAGTAAAAAAAAATCCCCCCAAAAAGGCCAAAACTTGATAATACAGATTATTTATACTAATGTGTCTGCATCATATTTAAGCAGATTCTAAAAGCATGAAGTAGTCAGTACAGTTTCATTTCCTTTATTCAGGTAATCATTACTGCCACACCAAGTATTTATTGTAGGAAGTAAACCGTACTTGCTGAGAAGTAGCACAGTGCTATTGCAACCTTGAAAAGCAGCAAGACCTTTCTGGATGTTCTGACCAGGACTGGTGACATGCTTGCTGCAGGATGTCTTCTCACACAGATTTGTAGTTTCTTATTTCTATTATGTGCCACAAAGGAAGGAATGCTGAATCTTCCTCCTCCACATAATTTTCTCTGCCTTACTGTATGACTGACTAATATGGGGTTAGAGAGAGGAAGACAGCCATGTGCCAGCAGAATGCAAGGACTGTTATCCTACATTGCCTTTACAGTTGTGGCTCAGTGGCAGATGCTTAGCTTCCAGCCACGCCTTTCTTAAGGTTCTGGGAATACTGTGGCCTCCAGAAAGTTTGTAAGCTAGAAAGCAGGACCCAAGTCTGACACATACAGCACTCATTGTCTTATGCTATGAATATTCTTCATTATGTGTAAGGTAGAAGATTCCTGACAACACAGTTCCAGTCAAGTCAGTCAGTCCAGAGATGGTAAAATATGACCACAGTATTCCTAGCATGAATTCAACAAGTATCCATAGGAATGAGTGAGTCAAATTGTGCTGCACTTTGGAAAAGGCAAAGTGTAAAGTGACATCGGCTAGACAGAGCAGGTGTCATTGCCTGGGAGGGCTTCTCTTTCTCATGTTGTCAACATAAGCTCTAAATTCAGTGATAAATAGAGAGCTGGATATCAAGCCTGAGGAAAGCCAAGTAATAACGATTCCATAGTAGCTGTTAAAAAAACTCATTCAAAACACGAGATCCAGGATCCTGCAGAACTGCAGAGTGTTCCAGGCTTCATAAAGACACAGATTCAAGGTTTTAATTAGCACTGTGACAGTTTTGAAACTGCTGTCAATCAATCTTTGAGAGAAAAAAAACACTTGTCAAGTTTGCATGCCCAGGGAGAGTTAAACTGAAATTAAAGTGAATTTTAAAAGATAGGAAACAATTAGGGCACCAGGAAAAAAAAAATCAGAGAAAAAGAAATCTGTGAGAGGAAAAGTATGTTACTAATTATGCTTTTTACTTTTTCTAATTAATCCCTATTCCAGTCCCAGCTCACCTTTAATAAAATTAATGAATGATTACACAGGGAGTGTTATACTGCCCAATATTTGGTTATGCAGATTTGTCACATCATGTGCACACATAAAAGCATGCCCAAATGACCATGTGTGTGCCCATCAGAAATGCAGTGGAATGGTCTATATGAATGAGAATCCCAGACTCATATGTACAGTTTATTAGCATATTCACTAAGCCCAGTTTCAAGTGCAAAAGCAAAGTTGTGCACTCCCTAAAGCCTGCTTGAGAAGATTACAGGGGATGTTCACACAGAACAAAAGGATATCAGCATCAAACACTTCCACTTTCCAGTCGGTGCAGCTCCAATACAAACACTGAAATCTGGGAGGATTGCAAGCCTTAGGTTGTGAAAGACAGTTGTGGGAAAGATATAAGACTCCTGTGAGACAGGCACCCAAAACAGCGAGCTAACAGAGACTATACAAAGCAAAAGCAACAAGGGAGCAAAACATGGAGGAAAACCTGACATTTTGTTCCAAACAGACAGCTGCGTGAAGGGAATGCACAAGAAATTCTCACTGGAGAAGACAAGCAAGACTTCATTTCACTAGAGGAGAAATGATAATGAATGTCATAGCTCCTGAAGCTACCACATTCATATAAACACAGATGTGGGAGTGAGGAGATGTGCACGCACAGGTGGTTTATAGGTAGAAACATACACAAAATGTATAAAATGTCCTATATAACTATATAAAAACCCCCTCTATCTACAAGGTCAGTAAAGAGCTGCAGTGTCATTTATACTTTTTTAAAACAAGCAGCTGTTCTTGGTGCATGCCTGAAACGACTGAATTGCTGTAAGGCAAAGATCCTGATGCTATTGTCTTTGCAGATAGGTCTAGGAAACAGAACTAAATTACATACCCAGTGAATAGGAATGATATTTATAACTGTTGTGGTTGTCCCAAAACATAGTTAATAACCTGTGTCTGACTCACTAAGCAAAAAGGACCATCCTTCTGCAGTGTTCTGTAAACCTGACAAATAAGCAGCAAGACAGGAAAACTCAGCTGCCAGATAGCAAATCTATTCAATTCCCCCTCACTGTCCTACTTCATAAGCCCTAGCTTTATCATTAAAGAAATATGTGAGGTCACTCCAAAGTTTCACAAACTGCTAATACTTCAAATTGCCAAGATAAACAGATTTCCATGACCCCTACCTGCCTTTATGCACGTTTAGTTCTTCAGTTGACAAATATGTAGTATCTGAAAATGTATTGCAAACTGAAATGGTGTCAACTGCTTAATTTAGCCCTGTGCATTGAGGCTTTATTTGTTGATACGTCTAATACACGTCCTGTGAAAAGTGTGTTTCTAAAATATATTCTTTATTGTCTACAGTTTTAACAGACATGTCACTGCAAACAAGCACAGGCAAATACAGTGACACATGAGTTCTTCATTAGAACAAATACTGATCTATACAGTTTTCTTTTGTGTATAGAGAGTAAAGCATCAGATAGCTTCAGAAAGTCAATTAAAAAGAGAGATAGTGAATCTTAATCACAGGGCTTTTCCTATCTGTTTTTTCCAGTAGTTACTTAAAACCACTAACTTGAAATCAGTCACATGCTGTCTTCAGAAGTTCACTCAATCAAAGGGCCAAGCTCTGAGTAATCAAAGATCTTAAATCACTGGAGCGCCCAACATCAGCCACAGGAGGATTAAAAATCCAGTAGCCAGAACTCAATTCTTCGATCTAGTGAGCACCAGCGCATTATGAGAAGTCCCTAAAGCCCTAGATCACAGCCCAGCCTTTGCCTACTGTGGAGCTAAGTGGAAACAGTCTTTAATTCCTTAGGAGATCCTATCTTGCCAGATGAAAATAGATATTGGCCTCTGTGTGTAGGATGATTAGAAGAATGGAAAAGGATTAAGCAAGATGCAAGGGGAAAGGCTCAGAGTGGCTCATTTACATGGTATTACTGCTGACAGATAGGTGTTAACAGAACAGAGCAACCTAAAGGCAAAACTGTATCTGAATTAAAGCTGTATTTATTTACTCAAGTTATAAAGGGATTAAGTCTTGTTTATTTTACCACATCCAGCACTGTTTTATCTATTAAGCACTTTGATGCTTACTCAATTGTTCTGTGTCATGCACTGCACAGCTGTTTGGGGATGTGTTTATCTTTATTTAAAACAGAAGCTTTTAAATGTTTCAAACATAAAATATAGATGCTAATGGCAAGTTAAACATTCACGGCTGTCTTCTTGTCTCCCAAAATGGAGACATTTTTAAAATAGACAATGGGAAAAGTAAAAAGCACATTTATAAGTACTTTGTAGATTGCTGACAGAAAGAACTAGGTACAGGAGAGTACACGTACATACGTGAACACAAAGGCAGCGACACTGACAAGAAATATCATTGCATTTTGATTAATTTCTAATTATTCAAAAAGCTTTGTTTAGGCAGGAAAATGATGTAGCAAAATTTTGATCCAACACAATCTATCAGTCATTCTGGGAATCAGTTAGTCTTCTCAAAAAAGAGTTTAACATCTCATAAAGTAGCTATATTTCACTCTGAGTGAAGCCCTGTAGCAGCTGCTCTCAGGTGACCCAATTCTCAGGGGACTAAAGAAACTTTCCCTGTTCTGACGGTACCAAGAAAAAATCAGTTATATGTAAGACCCAGTCTCAGTGCTGCATGATTGCTCTTATACCCTTAGCTGCCTCATTTACCATCTCAAGTTTGCGCATGATCCTTATTATCTTCTGGGAACAGAAAAGCCAACTGTACTTCTTTGCTTGCCCATCCCTGCTTGTGCTTCAGCACACCTACTGTCCTCCTCCTCTCTTTCTTCTCTTCCTGCTCACTGCAGTAATGTCACTTTGCAAGCGTTTGTGTCATAGTCCAAACCTTGCCAACCCATTTTGCACGAGGTATGGTGAGAGTGGTGAGAAAAGAGGAGGGGATGAAGACAGACAGAGGAATAGAGAATTTTTCAGAGTCTGATTTTTCAGTCCCATACAGAGCTACTGTTGCTTGGTGCTGTTATGGATTTGCCCAGGTTCATACTCTCCAGAAGATCATACTTACAAAGCCATCAGGACTCACTCAAGTGCAATCACACTGAATAATCCTGTCAGTAACATGAAGAGTTTTGTCTTATGATGCTACATTTTCTGGTTTCAGCTTTTTGGTTTTCAGGGACAGAACTGATGCAGTGAGCTATGGGAAGGGGCTTCTGCATCTTTCTTTTCAGCACAGGGAAAAAAGGAGCAAGTAAAAGACAACGGACAATAACTTCTATCCCAAATTGTCCAAGAAACAGTAGCATGTTTCTACAATCTGAACACTCAGCTCCCTACAAACCCAGACTTTATAGTGGGCCCATTCCAGGTGAAATAGAGGCAAAGCTAAGTACTGGTAGGAAAAGCTTTTATTAAAGGTGTCTCAGTCTTCTTTGTGGAAGGCTTATTACTCACAGGAAGCTATATGTGCCGTGATGAACAGTAAAATCTGTGTAAACACTTATGAAGCCAAGACCCATTCCCCAGAAAGGTCATCATCAAATGGGCAAGAAAAACAAGCAAGCAAGCAAGCAAGCAAACAAACACCACCTCACACTCACCCCACCCCAAGAAACAACAAGCAAACAGAAAAAGTATTGAAGACATAAGTAACAGATTCAGTCCTGCCTTGAGAAAGCATCTGGGAACCTTCAGGCCATGTAGGGCAAGCAACCCCATTTAAGTGTAAGGATCTAGCAGCTTGTCTGTAGCTGGATTCATATCTCCATGTTCACCACAATTAGGTCCTCTTCCCAGTCACCTGAGCTGTCCCCAGCTCTCTCAACATGCTTCTCCACCATTCCAAGCACTTTTTGCAGTAATGTTCTTGACCCTGCCTGCAGCTGAAGAATGACCTACTTACAGTTCATTTTGAAAGAAAGTGTGACCCTGACATTGTTGAAGATTTTTTTTCTCGGTAGTGCAGTTCCTTGTAGTCTCCTACAAAATCAGACTTTGCCATTAATACTTTAGATGTGAATACTGGCCCTGTTACATCAGGTGCACTATTATGCACAGAGGAAACAAGATTGAAGTAAACAAGATTTCCAGGCATTAAATAATAATAAAAGAACCCAGAGACTTTAACTAGCCTGTTTATAGAGCTTCAATGCCTCTTAAAATAAATAGGTCAGTGTTGATAAAAGACTGGGCTCTGATTTTATCCTTCTCTATTTTCAGAATGCTTTGCAGCATCCAAGCACAATATGAAGAAAAAACACAAACCTATCTGTTCATGCTTCTCTAGCCCTAGTATTGATATTAATGCCAACAAAATTAGTAATTTGACAATTAGTTTTCCACTTACCTGAAAAGACATGAAAGGCAGAAAGAAAGCAGTTTAACTAGATTATAATGTGGCTGTGACAAGTCAGGTTCCTGTCATGTTACAGCCTTCCAACTTTAACATTTTCATGTCTGCTTGGCAGGTTATTAAAATAAATGAGGGTGTGTTGGACTGCTGTTGCACTTTTCTCTAATGGGAGTTCAGGAATTTGCAAGCCGCTACTGTAAATTGACCGATCGTGAAGTCTGAAAGAAGTTGGCTAAAGTGGACAATTAGGAGCATTTCTCCACAGCTGAGTGAAATACTCCTTGTTATTTTAATAATTCAGGCACAGGCTAATTTTCGGAGGCTGAGTTTGTCAAGATAATGTGCCTTGTGCTTGTCTGCTTGTCATTTTTAACTCAATCCCACATGTTACAGGTGCAGTCTAGCTTACAAAACAGGCAAATCACTCACAGTGGAATTTGCATACAGAATATAGATATATTGTACTAAGGAAAAACAGTCCAAGAAGTCAACAGATAGCTGTGATAGGAATGCACATGATGGTAAAAACTTTTGATGTTTGATAGCTGTTGTATCCCTCTTTATGCTGATATAATTAAAGGTTTTATTTGGCACTATGCATACACAAATATGTATAATGTAAAGCATCATGTAGATTTCTTCATAAAGAGAGATGGTAAGGCCACAGGAATCCCATGTGGCAGGCAGATGTTTCTGGGTAGACTCAGTTACCTTTTTCAATGTAAAACATCTCAGCATCAAAAAATGTGGAACAAGCACGGAAAAGTTACTTCCTGTAGCTAAGAGGGTGCAATCTTTATGCAAGATGAAGCAACTTCTATAGACATTATACCCAGCTTCTGAAAGCAAAGGCTACACCACTGAGCCAGAATTTTGAAACCTCTGATTCTCTTTTCTATGTCACTTAGCAGTTACTTCTTCTCTGAGAGACAGTGAGAATGTGATTCTCATCATACATTTACCTCTCATTTTCTCAAGGTGGATTTCTGGCCATACAGAAGTACACGTCTAGGTCCAGGCTGGTTGAGAAATTGTCTAACTTGCTACAATCTTCTGCTGCAGATTTAAGCCTTATCAATTAGCCAGGAGAACTCATTCCAAGACAAACCAGTCGAAAACTTACAGTGGGCAAAGCATTTCTAGAACAGCTTCTTGAAAGTCAGCTCAGATCCCTAAAATATCAGCCTTTAATAAAGGCACCAGGAACTATATCATCCTAAGAAACATCTTCACACTGCGGCAACTTTGGGGAAGGCACTATGTACCCTCCTTTGCATGCCTTGCTAGCTTTGTAACCCCAGAAGCTCAATATGATGATTGTCATGAATGGACACCAAGGGAAAAAATACTTATGAGAGGGCATTTAAGACGATTACACAGAGGATAAAGAATTTAAAATCACTTGTGAAGGCTGTGCAATAGGTGCCTCTTAATCTTCTCCACCATGAGAAACACACACACATATATATGTATGTGCATATGTATCTGTTTACTTATTTCTGAATACGCGATTCCGTATTTGTACACATACATTTATCTATTTCAAGGTGTAGAAAAATTCAATTCATTGCTGCTGGTTTATCACCCAGATTTCTCCCTTGAGGTCATGCAAAAGAGCTCTTCGCTAGAAGGCAACTCAACAAACCATTTTGATCTCACCAGTCAAAAGAGTCATGATGACACCTGATCTCTGATGTTGCCATCACCATCCTATATTCCAGTAATACCATCTCCTACTATGAAACAAAACTGAAGGCAATTTTATTAACTGGATTGAGGGATGGGTGATACGATATGAATCACCAATGACAGCAAAGAAGAGTCCATTAAAACTTCTCGGACCTTGAAAGGTCTGGCAGAGAGTGGACTTACACTTAACAGTGATGTGGCATAATTCTTAGAATAATGCACCATGAGAGTTCTCAGGCCATTCCTAGATATACTCTCAAACACAAAGAGCAATCTGAATTCCAACACTGGCATGTAAACCAGGCTATTCATGTGCAAATATGAGCATTCTCCATATATTATTCATTTCTGATTGCATTTTGAAAGTTTCAGTCATTCGGTCAGGAAGCAAACTCAGGCCTTAGCAGCTGAGGTGACCACTCAGCATGAGAAATGAACAGCACAGAGTGAATAGCTGAACAAATAGTTCACTATCCAAGACTATACATATAAAATAATTCATGTAACAAAGCATATCCATAAACAAGCAACTTGCACTCTGCAATTTGCAAACGCAGTTCACAGAATGGATTCTGTGTTAGAAATTAGTCCAGACTCTGACCTTCGCACATGAGGAACAACAGTCTTTGTGTTAGACCTAAGACCTTGCTAAATCATGAAACAGCAGAGATGAGGATTTTAAGTCTATGCACACTACCACTTTTCAAGAATTTAACTTGTGACACTTCAGAAAGGAAACTATTGCTGTTGCATCTGGACTTGAGAGAAGAAAATGTCAACATACAAGCCTAAGACTATTCTCAAAGAACTTGCTATCTCTGCAAGGAAACAATGAGCAGTAAGGGCAGTCAGCAAAACTCATGTCTGATCAAGTAGAACACGAATCCCAAAGATCAAGAATCAGAATTGACACAAATGTCAGATCTCAGTTCAAGAGGCGTCTTCAACTGGGAATAAACGAAAGCTGCAATATTACTGAGATGGCAAAAGAAATGCCTACAGTCTCATCTTTGCAACTATCATCCTATGGTACCTCAAGATGAAAAAGATAAAATCTATCCCAGGAAAGGTAAAAAAATGAGCAGAAGAAACATGTAAGCTGGTGACTTCACTCCTCCTGCAAAAGAAATGTCTCATTAAGCTACTAATCCCTATTTACTAAATTTTTTTCCCTTCTCTCCAGCAGATTTTAGCAGAAAGTTTCTTTCCAATGTGTTTTTCAGCCCTGCCTGGTTCTCTTTGAGAGAAAAAATGCATTTCTCTTTGTGTATCAAACTTATACTGTTGTAAATATGATAGCTGTGTTGCTTTATATTAGGTTGCAGGATCAAGCAACACTTGACATCACTTCCAATAGTATAGATTCCATGCCTTTTTGGGACTAGATAGCATATAGCAAATTACTTCTGAAAAAGGTTGGAACATCTTGTCTACTTGTGGTTTAAAAACATTAAACAAAAACCCACAAACAAACAAACAAACAAGTAAAATAATTAATTTTTGTTAAAGACAGTCAACAATACAAATTAAGTACACAATTTAAATGTCAAGAACCTTACATCTCACATTTTAGAGTTTTAAAATTAGCAAACATGGTACATGTTTGGTCCTAAAGAAACATCTTAGTGACCAAGGGGAAGGAGGGAATGGCCATTATCAATAAATGAGACCAAAAGCCAAAACTAACCATAAACAATTCCTCAATATTTAAAGGTTAAGGAACATAATCACAAATTATAACAATTTTTTAATTTTTATGTGCCTATCCTGGAGCAAAACTGGGTTTACACACACTTAGTCTCTTTAATACTAGAGGGAAGGTCTTATATCAATTTACAGTTATTACTTTACAGAACAAGAGAACACTAGTGTCTATGAATGCAGATATTCCCCATATGTACATGCAGATGTAATATTTTAACATAGGTGCAGTGAAAACTCTTTTATAAACTTAATCTTAAAATTAACTTAAAGTCAATCTTTAAAACACTTACATTAACATATTTGCAGGTAAAATTGATTTTGAAGCAGAATAAGTACATTTTTGTGTACTCTCAGTCTAGTTAATATCTGCAGTTGTTATTTGCAGAAGCATACAATTGTTAATGTCTGCAGTTTATTACAAATATGTAGATTCAGAACCTCGAATTTTCCAATAGAATATCAGAGCAACTACATCATGTTTTAGTCCTCTTTTCATTCAACATAATTTCTGAACAGGTGTACTGTCTGGTTGATTTTTACAGCTTCATCTGACATTTAATAAACAGAGATTGCAACTCTCCTAAACAAAGACACCTCTTTTTAATAGGAAAACTGTAGTTCCTTCAAGTATTAATTTCTGAGTCTATACAGAGAAAAACATAAGTCCAAGACTATTTAATTCTGCATTGTTGCACATAATAAAGCCTGAAATATTTCAGAGACAATAAGCATTTTACATTTATAGAATTTTTTTAATATGAAATACATAGCGTGATTCATCTTGTACATTTGTAGCAGAGATGTTAAAAGATAATTATCAGACAGGTTAAAGAAGTCTTGATATTTCTAAATCTCCTATAGAACTCCAACCTGCCAACATGCATATGAGGATGAAAAGCATGACAAAAGCTTAATGGCTTTTGTAAGTCATTATTTATTATTAAAAATAATATTATCTGATGTAATCAGCTTATGTTCAAATATATATGGCACTTGAAGAAACTTTGTGATATAAGGGTTACCTTCCTCAGTGTTTGAGATTTTCTCTACCTCGGTCCATTGCAAAAAGGGTTGTCTAACACCTAATAAGTGAGCCAGTGGAAAATGTAAAGATATGCTAAAATATATTTTCATACATTTCCCCCCAAACTTCAAGGTGACTGCAATCTGGTTTGGAATTGACAATTCACACTTTGAACATAGCAAATCAGACTGGTTTTGTCATAGCATATTATACCATGATATATGTGGATGATGGTATGCAATCATATATTATTATATACAATTACATAACTTTGCAAAATATACATAAGGTTGCATATTAACATACAAAGAACCTTTCTACAAATAACTTTTCTCTTACTGTCTTTTCCCCTTCAGGAAGCTCTTACAGAGAAACCTGTCCTTTACAGAAAAACTGTAGTGGTGAGTTCCAATAACTTGGATAGCTAAATAAATATTTACAATATCAGAACATACAGTAAAAACTCATTTGCATGGACCTAGGTGACCTCATATGGATTATCAATTTTTGCAATTAGTGTGTGAATAAACAAACAGGATTAAAAAAGTCAAGGATACTGCATCACAGAGTGTACTTTGTTCCTTTATTTTGACAAGTACAGTTTTGTTTAAATTGTGAATAATAACACTACCAATCATTTTATAGTTAAAATATTATGGGATGTTGATGTACTTTGAAAATACATCTACAAGGATACAACAGGGAGATAAGCTTGAAAGAAAATTTTATATCTGTCTTTTCAAATGAATTTGAACCTTTTTTCCTTTCATTTCATAGCAAAATTTCATTATCTTCCATTTTAATTTCAATAAACCACAAATTTTTTTGCAGTTATCAGTTGCTGAGGCAATTTTTTTTTTTTTTTTTTTTTTTTTAATTTCACCCTTCCACCTCCTTTTCCCTTACTTTACTCTTTTTCCGGTGTTTTCAAGGGTATTAACTTAGTTGTGTAATGTCTGGCAAAGCAGATTCTCCTTGCTTTGGCTTACTCACCTACAAAAACTGTATAACATGCTGATTTTGCAGAATTATTACGATGCTTAATCAACCTTCATAGAAGCACTCAGCTTCAGAATCTTTCAAGCACGTATGTAGGAAGTACCAAGACATTTGATTTCCTATGTTTGCAGCATCAACAGAGCGGTAAAGAAGGAGTGGAGTTCCACTTTTTAAATGTTAAAATTATTAATGAGTCATGCTTTTCACATTTTAGAGACAGAACATTTCTACAGGTCAGAGCTGCCACTTTGCTAATGCAACACTGAGTGTACTGCAAGTGTATTAAGGCATAAATGCAACTCTGTAGTAGTGCTCCTGAAAGATTGTCAGATTTCACAGTATGTGCCATTTCATTTTTCTCCAGTGTGTAAAAAATGTTAATGCTTATGAACAGGATGTGCTATATGTCATCAAACTGTCTTTTTAATGTTCCCAGTTCTGAACTATGTTTCCTATGCCCAATACTCTTATCAGATTGCTAACAGAGCAGCTGTTTAAATAACTGTTAAAGATTTCCAGAAGTTCCAAAACATATCAAATGCTAGATAAACTTTATAGTAAGATGTCCCCACCCTCAACTTCCCTGCCCCACCTCTCAGCCATATGATGGGAAAAAGTGTCAGAGATGTCCCTAGTTCATCACCTCTGGAAGCCGAGGGACAATCAATCAGGCTATACTCTTGCAACTAGAGATCACAATTAGAAAGTTTGTAACACTGTACTGCTTCATAGATATGATAGCAGCTGTAGGGCAGATGCTTAGTAAGAAAACCACCATGTTTTTCTCACCGTTCATGTTGCTCCTACTTGCTAAAATACACCTCTTTAAATAGATTTGTTGGTTCATAATATTTTAAATTAATGTGTTCTGTTGATCATTAAAGAACAGATTGGAAGAAGAAGTAGCTGTGCCTAATTGATAACTATTACCACCCCAGTAATGGGACATGTGAAGCATTTTATCGGCTTTCTTTGCAGATTGTTAATTTAAATGGATGGCATAGCCATAAACCAGTCCGAGTTAATCAGCTGAACAAACTGTAGAAAGACAAGGTAAGGATCATTTTAATGCTAACTCAGAAAACTATGGCTGTTGTAAAATATAATAATTAATAATAATAGAGTTGATGAGAAACTAATTTCTGAAAAATGGAACATCATTCTAAAGCTACTCATGGGTAAAGGTCCCTGAATTTCTTCAGCATAACAGCCCAAAAAGGTTTCATATTGTAATGAGAAAAACTGAACTGTAGCAAAGGAAGCTGGTATTCCTCAACCTCTGTCCTTGCAGTCAAAGCAACTGCAAGGGTTATGTACAAGTCAGCAGACCCAAAGGGCAACACTTTCAATTGTAAAACCACAGAAAGCTGCTTTATGTGCTTTCCAAATCAATTAAAAATTTCTTTTTCACCTACCCAGGTGGAAAGGTCTCAGTTTCTCAAGGACTCTTAAAAAAAAAAAAAAGTGTGTTCAGATTATCAGTACTAAATAGCATGTTTTGTACATGCTTTCTCAAATATGAACAGAAATTCTGGGGTTTGGGATTCTTTTTTTTTTTTTTTTCCCAGTACTTAGAAATTTATAGTACATATTCTAAAGTACTAGGACCCTGGCCCTACTGTCATTACTAATATAAACTCATCTGCACTATGGCACCAGTTCTATCAAGGCTTTAAAAATTCTGGATATCCTACATTTGTTTGGAACTGGAAGGGCAGTGGAGGGAAGATTCTTGTCTTGCTATTAACATCTGTGTAAATAGTTCATCACCTAAATATTCACAGTGTTGGATGCTCATTGTGATCCATTCTTTGGGAACCTTTGCCTATGCATCCCTCACAACTCCAAGGATACAACTCCAAGGACCCTACAATTACTAGAGTGTTCCCAAATAGCACTTCTACATCAGAGTGTCTGGGAAACAAATATAAAAAAAAAAAATACATTTTTAACAGACAACCTTTACTGGCTGCAAAGTTCTTCTTGAGGTCTATTCACCTTGTGACCACCATAGCAATGGGTTGTCGGTAACAACTGTTCAACAAGTTAGTGGAAAAACATTGATAGCAATCTGGTTCCGAATTCTTTCCTGACATTTGTTTAGGTTTAAATTGGAAGTCTCTTTAAAGTTGATGTATTGTAATCTGATTACTCAAACCTGTAGAATACAAAGGATTACAATCTGTAAACATGGTTTCTAGGTTTCTAGGGGATCTCAAGGGGAGCACATCATTACATAAATACATTGAAATCAGTAGGACAGAAAAGCTGTAAAGGGTCTGCTGAATCCCTGGTGAAGTTTAATAATGGTCTAGATTTTAGACTAAATAAAATCATTATATTCTGAACAGCATTTACCCTGACTCCACAGGTGTTTGTTGGAGGTTCTATACAGAGCCACTCACTTCAAATCATGAACAAACTTTGGACTGATAGTTAACACTGCCACAGTATAAGATTTGTAATACTGGGGGTAATTTATACAAAACAGACCATGACTCACATATTAGTAGTTTTGATATTTCATAGATCTATACTAGAGAAGAAGATAAAAATATCTTTAATGAAATTATGGGCACAACAAATATTGCATCTCTTCAGAACCTATGAGTATCAGGTTAATAGCAGGGGATTTAATACTGCATGTTATAAAAAACTCTGCTTACAAGAATAGAGAAAGTAAGAAAGCTGGCTTATGTTTTTGGATAAATTCCCAAAGTGGAAGAAGCAGCACCCATGTTAAGGTACAGCCAAGAAGATATGTATATGCAGGCTTTTAGAGGATGACATATCAAAGACATTTGCAGACATATGCACTGGGCCA
>NW_020955389.1:3326205-3328007 GCF_003031625.1 Empidonax traillii | reverse complement strand
GTTATAAAAAACTCTGCTTACAAGAATAGAGAAAGTAAGAAAGCTGGCTTATGTTTTTGGATAAATTCCCAAAGTGGAAGAAGCAGCACCCATGTTAAGGTACAGCCAAGAAGATATGTATATGCAGGCTTTTAGAGGATGACATATCAAAGACATTTGCAGACATATGCACTGGGCCACTTAAACCAAGAGAATGAGGACTGCAACATTTAAAATCCCTTGCCCTGAGTCTTCTCAAGATCAGAGAAATGTTTAAAATAAGCTACAAGGTGAGGAAAAATGGAAGACTGGGTAAGCCAAATGTTGTATTTATCTGCCTCATCAGCCTCCTTTGAACCAGCAGGTAGAACAGCCATGAACCAGCACAAACTCAGAATGCCATGGAGATGCAGATGCCTTTGAAATGTGTTCTTAAACATCTGTCTGGCCAAATGCATCAAGAGGGCTTCTTGTCTTACCAGCCCTTTGCTAATCTGACACTGAAAAGTTGCCATTTCCATGAAAATGCCAGCCCTTACTCAGAAATGCATCTGAAGTCCCTGTGAGCACAGAGAGGTCCATATTACTTACATGCATACTGTTTGTATCACAGAACTGGACTACGTTTTTGTTGTAATTTGATATGCTTCTTTGCTGATACACTGTTAACGTACAAAAGTATTATTGCTCTTTCCCAGATGGAAAGTAGCTTTTATTGGGAACAATGTTATGATTATCACCAAGAAAGGCAAATACTGGGTGAATCATTATTAAACACAGTAGGCATGACTTTTCCCACAAGTCTCGTGGCAGCTTTTTTTTCTGTCAGAGATCACTCAGATCTCTTCATTAAAGATTTCTAAAGTTTTTGGAATGATTGTCCTCAACCTGTTAAAAAAACAAGCAAACAAACAAAAACACAAACCCCCTACCAAACCAAAAACAAAACTGTATTCTTGTATTCTTCTAGTCATCATAATTTTATAGCAACATTGATCCATAAAACCCCTTCCTGCAGGGAAGCCAGCTGCCACAGCACTCCTAATGCATGACAGAGATCAGTGAATGATGGTGCACACCCCTGACCTCCAGCTATATATACTATGTATACTCTGTATATACTACATGGGCATACGGATGGGCAGAACCACTCTGCAAGTCTCCACTAGAATGATATTTCAGAAAGTTGTAAAGGAATGTGGTCACATTTCCATTCCTCCACTGTGGTGGTGGACAAGGCTAATTGATGAACAAACCACTAGAATCTGCTAAGGCTACCTAGGGAGTTATGAAGGAATGATGGTTTTACTCCCATCCTGGAGAAAGAAAAAATAGAGTCTACTGTCCTTTCCATCTCTGGCAAAAAGAACTTAAGAAAACTTGGCCCTTCGAGCTGTAACAGCACTCTAAGATAACATACCTTTCAATTTAAAATGCTGACATTCTTGTTGAATACTCCAGAACTGCATAAAAGTCATCCTGTCTCCAGATACGAAATAAAAACATCTTATTCCCTGCTTACATTGTGGCATATGGTCAGTCTAGGCACTTGCATTCATGAGGGTACAGGCATCTTAGCAATAAAAAAAGTTTGTAGAGCAAAAGCTCCTGCTCTTTAAGAAGCAGTCTGTAGCAACTACCAAAAGCTGAATAACCAGAGAAGATTCAGAATGATTCTTGCCTAACACCACATCATACAGATCACTCAAAAAAACCCAGAAAGTTTGATCTATAAATATAAAACTACTCTCACCCTGTGTTGATGTCCCTTTTCTCGTATTCCACAATCACATAGTAAAAACAAGAATCTGATGTTTTACACC
>NW_020955389.1:3260813-3325928 GCF_003031625.1 Empidonax traillii | reverse complement strand
AGCTGAATAACCAGAGAAGATTCAGAATGATTCTTGCCTAACACCACATCATACAGATCACTCAAAAAAACCCAGAAAGTTTGATCTATAAATATAAAACTACTCTCACCCTGTGTTGATGTCCCTTTTCTCGTATTCCACAATCACATAGTAAAAACAAGAATCTGATGTTTTACACCCTTGGGTCCCATTCAAGTTTGTACAGAAATGTAGCTATTTTTGATGCTGAAATATTTTCTGGCATCAGTGCCTTCTCACAGCTAAGTACCGAATGCTGCCAGAATATCTCCCTCTCTCCCCCATGCAGTACTTGACAACACAAAACGCTGCTCATCCAGACATGAAAACCATATATGGATGCAGCCTTCAAACAAGTGCTGAGCACTCCAAATCTTCTTTTGGATCCAGCTGCTATACACATCTGTCTGTAAGTACCAAGCTAAAGCTTATTTATGCTTTGTCAGCAAGCAGACTTTCTGTTCCAGGCTTCCTCAATACCCATATTATTAGTCCACTCAATGCTAAAGTATCAGAGGATAAGCAGGAAGCAAAGCTGCTCTGGTTGCTTATTGCAGGGCAGAGGTGGAGAAATAGCAGGAAATCAGAATATTCAATAACTGCACACACAGATGGCTTATCCTCTGAAAAACATCAAAACCAAAGAAGGGAGGAAAGATTAATTCCTTCACCAGAAATCTTCTGAGTTCCCCTAAAGCCAGCACAGTCTACCTCTTCATAACATCAGTAATTTCCAAAACTTAAATACAATTCTCATCAAAGACCAAACACCAGACTCAAAAAAAAACCCCAACAAACACTAGCAGAAATAATTTTAGAAGAGATTGCTAATCGCTTTGTCATCAAGCTGTGTTTCAGAAATTTAGCACTATTTTGAATTTCTTCAGGGAGAACACTCTCTTTTCCTTGCCTCTCCTTCCTTGCTATCTCAGTCTCAGTATGGCTGCTGTGCTTCCCCTTCCACACGAATGTGCTGGAAATGGTTTCCTGGAATTGGTACCTTATCCTTCCTGCCTCAAAATATCCCTGCCACCTTATCTCTCACTGCCTGATGAGAAAATGGCTTCCCTGATGAATAATCAGTGCCCTGCAACATTTAGAAGTCATTGTGATCTCTAAACCACTCATTTTTGAGAACTTAGAGAGATGGGTAGAGAAGCAGAAGTGAAACAGCGCACCTAAAAGGAAATAAAGGAAAGATGAGAGAAGTTACAAAACAGCCTGTTTTCAAGACCCTAGGACTATCTATTAAGCAATCAGCATTTAAGCATATGAGACAAAAAACTTGCCAACACATCAAGAACCTGTAGCATCAGTTCAAGCTACTTTCCCTGACAATGTAACTGGGAAAATGGGAAGAGAAAAGCAGCAGATATGATACACTCATTTTTCTAAAACTTCATGACAGTCTTGTAAGTGGACCAGCAAAGGCAGTGGAAATTACCTCACAACGGAGTGAGCACTCACTTGATAGAAAACGTGCTCATTAGGAATATAAATGTTAGGTTGGGAATACATATCAATTGGAATAGAACACTAATTTGGCCAACCTCTCTTCAACACACTAATTTAAAATTTGAATGTCAGAGAAAACCAAATTACCAGTTTGCAGATGCCAATGATCTGAAGACATCACACCAAAGACAGAAGTGGTATCAAAATGACCCTAATAGGTCAGGAAGATATTCCATAGGCAAATGCAAAGAACTTTGGCCTGAAGAAGTGACGTGCATAATAGGATATAAAGAATAGCTAGAGCATAGAGATCCATAAATTGACGGGCTCAATATTGTGATGTTGCTGTTGTGAAAAGAAAATCTTTTCTAGCATTTTAGGACTCTCATATATACGACCAAAGTGATAAAGACCATTTTACTCTGTGTCCACTCAGCTTGGCTACAACACAGCAGCCTCTTCCCAGCACCATACTTCAAGAAAGCAGAGAAATAACAGAACTGCTCAGCAGAAAAATGGTAATAGGTTTGGGAAACCAACAGGGACCAGCAAGGGCTGGTTTCTCCATGAGGGAAGGGGAGCCAGACAGCAAGGCAGGCAGAGGCTTCATCAGCAAGGGCACAGACCTGCAATGCCTAAAAAGGTAGAGCAAAGAAGGTCTAGTGGCAACAAGATTCCAAACTAATGAACAAGTCTGTAATGCTGAGGTAGGTCTACAGCAAAAACAGGGAGTTAAATCCACAAGTCTGTGTCCGGCTCAATGCAGCCACAGCTGAAATGAAGGTCAGGTAGCAGCAAGGAGCAAGGGTCTGAGTTTAAATACAGCACTCAAGCAACACAGAATAAAAACCAACAAGACTTCTCTCAGCTCTTTCTCAGGCTTCCTTTGCTGCAGCTGAGTCCAAGACTACATCGCTGGGCCATATCAGCCCTCGTGCCCAGGCTGCTAAACCCACAGAGTAGAGTGGATGCACTTGGAGACCCAAAAAATACATAGGAAGTGACACAAAAACCAGTGCAGCATTGATTTACCTTTCTTCAGTAGGCACCTCCTAATATTTTTGTGGTTTTCATAAATACTATCCACAAACTTGATGATCTCAGAGGTCTTTTCCAACCTGGTTGATTCTATGATTCTATGATTATTACTCTGGCAAAAATCAACATTTTTAGTTGCCTCTTTAGGAGTGCTAGTACAATTCCAAGGTAAAACATCTGAATCAGCATAGTAATGTAAAATCCTTACATATGCATGGATAATACTAATATACTAAAAAGAATGTCTTCTTGGAATGAATACATATGCATTCATATATAGAAAATTATGGCAAATGAATATAAATGTTCTGATTGTTCATAGTAATTGCAATGTTTTTAAATGTTAATATTATTTTAGTAAGCTAAATTTTGTTGAAAAAATTGTGAATGCATTCTGTAATTGTAAATATCATTATTAAAATCAAGACATTTGTAAGTATTCTTGGAGATAAAATAAATGAAATTATTTGAAAGTATGCCATCTCTTGAGTAAAAATCACAATCTAAATGTAATTAAAATTATATCACTAATTAGTAGCAATGCACTATATATTTCCTTTTTTAAAAACTTCAGTATTTCAAAGCTACACCATTACAGGAGTGGCATACCTGGATTCCATCCAGGGATCAACTACATCCCTTTATAGTAGATATTTCACCTGACCTTCTAATCTAAAGCTTGTGCTTGCTACTTTACAGTCAGCTTTTCTTCAAGCCTACTTGTCAAACACATGGGTCACGTTTTTCAAATGCCAGCAATAATCTGAAGTACGATCACCCAGAATGCCTTATCTTCGGGAAAGCAAGAGGTGGGGTCATTCTCTTCTGTTAAGAAAACAGAAATAAGTGTTCAACATGACAAGTCTCAGATCTCTGAGACTCAGCTAGCCATGCAAAGCTTCACTTATCAGAACCCACAATTCCCCTTCAGCTCAGATTCCTCTCTCCTTTGGAACTAAAAAACTATCTGCCAGCTTGAACTGCTGCACTGGACCTGGGCTTCCCCAGAAAACTCCTCTAAAAAATGGAGCTGTTCCCTAGGCCTGCAATGTTCCTACTGCAAAATACTTTGCTCAAGTCTCAGCAAAAGTGTCAGCAATGGCTGATGATCGACTGGCAAGAAAAACAAATAGGAACTCCAGTACGAATTATTGTTTTAACTATATGGAAGTTCCAACACTGCTGTAATCAATGGCCAAAGATCCAGAACAGCATTTTAGTTTTAAGATCACCTTATCTTTATAACAAATGTGAGAAGTTCTCCACTGTGTTTGATTCAAGTGTTGTAAATTTAATGTGTTTTCTGTTGGATAAGACTGTGATTTTCAGAGCTAGTCTAGGTAGGCAATGGAGATGATGTTGCTTTTGCATAGGCATTGTATCTGTCCAACATTAATCTTTACATGAATTGGCACATACATGAGGAATTGTGCTGTTTGTGGTAACTGCTATCAAATCATTCGACATATACAATATATGCAACTGAGCCCTTTTAATATTCTATCACAGATTGTATAATTGAATGGATTAAGTCAGTTTAGCTGATGCTTAAAATGATGGAACTTGCCATATTATACTGAGGTGGGATGTTGTAAGAATGTGTAGAAAATTAAACCTAGTTTGGTGATAAATCAGACAGGTTATGAGGTGTTATGTTAATCAGTGACATTAAGATTTCTCCAGGTCCCTCCTTGCCAGAGTCCAAAGTAATTTCTGATACTTTGACATATTTTTAGAAAAGGGCCTTTACATTATTAACCAAGAAGAGTGAATGATTCAGAAAAAAGACTCAGAGTTGCAAGATCACAGTTTGTTAGGCAATAATATCTGGAGACAAAACAGTGAGCTGACCAAAAGTACTGAAGAAAAAAGGACAAATGAGGGCCTTTCCCTTTGGATATGAAATAGGGCAGCATTTAATATATTCAAATTCTCATCATTTTCTCAATCTAGTGCTTTTCAAATCCTGCCCCCCCTCTTCCAAAAGAAAAGGTAGTGCTGTTTTTCAGGTTGAAGCTATTCCTTCTAGATCATGGACTCCAGTTCTTGCAGTCCTATTTTAATAAAAACTTACTGAAGTGTTTCCTCTAGTTCTTCTTGTTAAAAAAGACACACAAGATACTTTTATTTCATGAAAGTTATGAGAATTTAACAATTAATTGTATATTTTTCATACTAGTAGTGCCAATTATATGCTGTTTAAGCTTATCATCTAATTGCATGGTAGTGCTGGCTTCAGAGACGGTATGACATTAAGTCAGACTTGTGCTGCATTCCCCAGTAGTGGAATATTCAATTATTTGTTCTGACTCATGTAATTCCCTGTATTCCAAGCTTGTTAATGTCATTACAGGGCTGAAATAAAGTGATTACTCTAAATGAGTATTTATCCAATAGGCAATGCAATTCCTGCCTCCTCCGGCTGACAACAGATGATTGCAAGTGTTCTCCTCTACTCCCTCACCTGCACCTCCCCCTCCTTCCTCTGTCAAGGAGGACACCATAACATTGTGGTGCTCTGTGAAATACTGTCAGATGGTGTAAAATATATATAATAAAATAAAAAAAACCCGCAACCTTCCCCAGCAGAGTTAAAGCTAATGACCACTGCTTCCACTCCCAGTCAGTGATGACAGGTTGAACTAACTGATAATGGCATGCC
This sequence comes from Empidonax traillii, assembly GCF_003031625.1. NCBI lineage: Eukaryota > Metazoa > Chordata > Aves > Passeriformes > Tyrannidae > Empidonax > Empidonax traillii. Next base: position 3,320,755 of record NW_020955389.1, on the reverse strand, counting down.
TGCTGTTGAGCTGGCCGCTTATGTTATTTCTCTTGACATGGTTCTGGGGAAGGCCTAATTTTTTTGACATTTGACCATGCAAATTTGAGTCCTGATACATTATTCTGCATTTACATCCTCCCAGTGTTGCTGTTTAAAATGTGCTACAAGCTCCTTGAGCTCAGCTAATAAAGGCCACAGAATGAAAGAAAGTTAAATATGAATGTAAGAGGAGACCTAAATGAAGGGCTAGCTTGTACATCTCAGAGATGACCTTCTGGAAATGAGCAAGTGCAAAATCCTTTTTAAAGCAAATGGTAAGAAGTGTAACACTGATTTTTTTTCTTCAAAATTTTTTTCAAAGATTCTAAAATATTCACAAAAAGGAAAACATTAAGTTTTACATAGACATTTCTTCAGTCAGCAATTCAGCTGTGTGTATTTTAAGCCTAGGTTCCATTAATGACTCTTAGTAATACACCTTTTCCAAAGAGACAGAAATTCACAGTGCTTCATTAAATATAAGGGAAAAAATATGGCCTGCTCTCTAATTCTTTTCACTTGGTCTTAAATTTTTCACATTGTTGAAGTCCACCTGTGAGCAAACTCAACTCTTTTCCATCTCTTAAAATTAATTTGTTTAAACTTACTGCTTATGAACAGCAATAGCTTGACAGCTCTGAGAAAAAAACATCTCCATTAGTTACAGAGAAGGTACAGACAGGACCTGTGGCTCCTCTGCTAAAGCTTTTACATTAAACCTGAATGCATCATTTGCAGGCAGAGCTCAGAATTGCATGGTCTTTTATACTTCTGTAAGTCGGGGAAGTTGTGGTAAAACTTTTAATCCCAGGCGCTTCTCTGTTGTCTTTTCTCTTAAGTGACTCTGTTTACTACAATAAACCTCTCATTGCATAAGCCAATAAGCACTGAAGTCAACAGAAATTTTTTTTGGGGAGGGGGTGGTGTTCTGCTTCACTCTCACATAAAAACTCCAAGAATGGCATGGCTGCAAGAGGATTACACTGCATCCAGACTCCAGTGTCTGGCATGTGGTAAGCACATGGAATATATCAGACTTCCCCGAGTCAATCACTCTGGAAAATAATGCATTTTATAAAGAGCATAAATCAGCATCTCTACAAACAAACAAAATAGAAATCTACCATAAACCAGAAAACTTTAACCACTCTGCAATCTGGACCTCCAAGGAAGACATTCACAGCTTGTTTTTAACTATACTCTTTTATACTCTCCTTATTTTCCTTTTAAGTTCACCTGATTTCATATTTGTCAATGACTAAACACTGTGCAACACAAAATGTAAGACACCATCTGTGTGATCTTGGTATGTTTCAGCTAGAAAGCTTGAAGATATTAATATTGTGCTGTATTTTGTGTCAATTACATTACACTATATCACCTCGTTACCAGTTTTGGATATTATATTAATAAGGAAAGCAAACACCAAAGGACTGATTTTATTTTCCTTTTATTTCTGATATCAGCTGGTATCAAGACTTGGTTTTCAAACTATTTTTTGATACACATATTAAATATGTACCTTAATTTTAGCTCATACTGTCCAACAATGGGAAAAAAAACCCATCAGTAATCTTATTATCAGTCACTAACCACGTAATTATGAAGGTACTTCCTCAAGTTTTTAAATATGTGTTTCTTTTGCAAGACCAACACCAGTAACAACTTGATCAGTCATCTTGTAGTAACACTGAGGTCAAGGAACATGAATATTTTTCTAACTCACTTTAAATGTATGGTGCCTTCCAAAGACTCACTTTGCAGACTTACCTGATTGCTAATCCTTAGTATCTCTCCTTCTCACCTGATCCACATGGAATAGCTCCATGACAAGGAAGCCATTTGCCCTATCTCTTCCCAAGACTAAGGTAGAACCACTCACTGTTCTCTTCTACTGTCTCTGTGGCTTACATGGACAACAGGAAAATGCCCTCCCTTGCCCTGTGGAGAAGGAGAGGACTAGCAGGCAAGTGCACAAACCTACATCAAACAAAGGCATATAGCTGTCCAAATAACTGTCTGCATATACCCATTTTTACCAGAATATCCCTGCTTGTCCTATGATATCTGCTAAGCTGTTTCTTCAAACCACCTGGAATAACGCAGTTTCATCATTCCTTCATTTTTAAGGAAACAGAATTTAAAAAATAAATGGTGGATTCATAGCACTGTACGGACCAGGATTTGCATATCATTTAATAGAAGAAAACCAAAACAGAAACAAACTGAAACATGCATTTATTGTGCTAGATAGTGTTGTGAGTGAAATAAAGGCAGGAGAACAGCCAACAAATTAACTCAGAAATTAATTAGATTTCTACCAGAAAGCCATCACCTGAGCAATTATCAATATCTGTATTTGCTGAGAAAGTAGCAGTAACAGCACCCAACACCTTAAAAAATTCTGTACTTTTTCCTGTTTGTACATCTGTTTCATCTGTCTAAAATACGTTCTCATTCTGCTAAAGCATGAATCATCTTGAAAATTCCCCCACCTCAAGTGCTGTTTCATCCCACAGCAGCTGAGGCTGCAGGGGAAACCATGTGAAACATGATATGGCTATGCAATATCTTCTCACCAGTTACCTCAAACTACAGAGGATATAATATAAGGCACATAGTCCAAATCAAATAGCATTTTCCACTGTAATTCTTTAATTCCACGAGGACTGGTACCTAAGATACAACTTGAATTTCCCTATCAGATACCCATCTGACAGTTTTAAAAATGATGGTGTGGGCATGTGAAGTCCCAAATTTGCTTTGTAATTTCCCTTAGAAAACTCAACAGACACGTGCAACATTTGCTGTACTAAAGGGAAATCACATTTTAGCACTGTATTTCCCTAGAGGGAGAAGTCATGAACATCCCAGAATTCATCACCAGTCTGGTTTTGTAATCCAGTAACACAATAGCCACGAATCCAGTAATACAGAAAATAAAAGAACTGAGGCAAACAGCCACCAGTTTTTCAAAGAACTGTGGTGCAGACAGTTTTTAAACACTGCAAAGCACGTTTGTCTGAGAGGAAAGAGTTCCAAAGGCACAGTGGCATGAGTGGAAACTAGAAGAGGGGAAAAGGACACTGACCAGAGCTATAAACACCCTCATGATCATGTTTCCTCCCCTTTTACTATTGGAAAAAAATTCCACTGAGTGCAAATGCTGCTCAGTAGTTATTTAGTTAGAAAGGCTGATGTCCAGCTTTGGACATCAATGTAAGCTCAAGCGGTTCTAGACCTACCCAAGCTGCCTCCATTTCACATCCAACAATTCCCACCTAAGTACTTCCCAGGGAAATGAAGAACTAAAATCAGTGCTGAGATGACAATGGAATGGGATCTTATTAACCCCTTAGAAAAGAGTAAAAATATGAGAGTTGCTATTTTGTTTCAAATACATAAAGTCTCTTCTCAAGGTCCATTTATTACACCTCTCCTATACCAACAAAAGAAAAGTCGGAACTAACAAATACCTTACAGTTCCAATATAATTAATAGAGCATGTAACAGCACTGCTTAAATTGCATAGGCTGTCTTCTCACAGATTGAATTTAGCCTATTTCTACAGCAAATTACTTTAAATATTAGCATTTTCCCGTTTATATCTCAGCAAATAATCCAAATTTTGTAGCCATATTAAAAACCAGCCACTTACTAAACAATTTATCAGCTTTTATTTCAACAGAAAGTGACTTAATAAAGAGTAATACAAATATTTAAGTATTAGATACACATATATATATACACTACCCTCTGCGGAATGGAATTATACTATCTGGGATGTTCTCTTTCAAGTAAGAGTAGGTTATTAAAATACATAAAGTAGATTTACAAACATTCAACTGCTATCTATGTACTCACATAACTTGAAGAATACATTTCATACCTTTCCTGAGTTAGGACCATGTTTTATGGAATCACATTATATATATCCATATTTTCCCACTGTAATTGAAAAGTATTTAGCCAGCAGCTGCATCTTTAAAAACACATCCTGAACTGCTGGCCAGTTATGACAACATCAATAAATCTCCCAAACTGGGACCTCTAATGATCAGTAGAATTTAAGAGCTATTACAAGGATTTAAAAAAACCTCACAAAACTCACAGATAAGTGAGCAGTAAAGCTTAGTCAGGTTATCAATAATAAAATCAGAATTACAAGTTCAGTTAATGCCTAAAAAGAGAAAATTGGTCTATGCAGAGGAAGCAGGTAGATCCTTTCCAAAGACCAGTACTTCTTAAAATCCCATCTCTTTACAAGATTAATACAGGATTAATATCAGTGCAGCTGTATTTTTGTCACTTTAGCTATCCACAAATATTCTGCTTCTACATGACATTACCTTAATGCTAGCTAAGTATAACTTGCCATGTTCTGGGGTTATTTGCTGTTGCAATTTTAGCTTGCATTCATACTTTGTCCCAAGCCAGTAAATAAAAAAAAATCCTCCCTGACTAAAATAACTTTTGCCAGAGCCATTTTGATCTTGCCTGTCCCTACTTGCAATTTCTGCTACCTTTGCAGCTTCTGTTACTAATACATATATAACTTCGATTAAGCAACAGAGTTAGGCCACAGGCTTTCTGCTCTCTTATGCTTTTGTGCTCTCTTAGACAACAGTTTTTGTGCTTAGGTTACAGAATTATGTGGATTTTCCATTTTTCAGAGAATCTATAAAGTAGCAGTTGGTTAATTTGGAGAGAAGAAGGAATGTCAAACTTGTAACTCGAAGGCATTAAAAAAAAGTTTAGAGCCCAGCCTGACCCAACAGAGAACAAATTAACAGCCAGAAGTTGGACAGCAAAGACCAGGTAACTGACCTGAAAGAGCAAGAATGCATTCCTGGCAGAAAGGCTACAATGCACAAAGTGGAAAGGATATGGCAATAAGGAAAAACTGACAAAGACTCCATGTCAAAATACACTCACTGGTTGTTGCTTTTGAAAAGAAAACTCTACACCAAAAGTAAGAGAAAGACCAAGGGCTGCAAGTGCCCTGAAACACAGCTCAGCACTGCAAAAAAGCACTGCAATCCAGGATACCTCCTGGATTATCCATAAAAAGCTCTAGCCAGTTCTCTCTGCCCTTGTCCTGGGAAGCCTGGGAAAGTTGGCCCTGGCAAGTCATACAATGCTTGCTACTTAAATCGATTCATTTACTGCTGCTCGTTTATTCTCACTACCAGCAATAAAACCCAGGAAGCTGCATGTATTGAAAGTAACATGAAAGTAGGCAGGGAGGCAGACTTGAGTGGGAAGTGGAAAAGAGGCACGGTTAAACAGTGGAGCACATGCTCCAGATAACTTCAGGCAACTCAACAGTAGCTGCAATAGAGAATTACCAGCACTTCAGACAAAACTGAAGTAGCTCTGCTGTAAAAGAACATCCTGATACAGAAGCCGTGACTAACTCTTGGCAAAACTAAAAGCACCGGTGCCATTTCTGTGTAGGACTTAAAAGGTTGGACTCCCTAGGAGACGAAGCATGTAGTGACAGCAATGTAATGCAGAATGTGCCACAGACAGAGAATATTGCTGAGTGTTGTCAAGAAGCAACTGGATCAAACACAGTCTGATCTCAATACAATGTTTTATCTACCTTTCTTGCAGAGTGGCTCTCAGTCACTCTTCCTGTGTGATGATCCGCTAACCTCTGTGTAGCTGCCCACATGCCTGATCTTCCCCAGATAGGACATCTTCTTTGACTTGGAGAAGTTTCCACTATTCCCAAATGAAACAGGGGATTTGGACATTTCTCCTGGACTACAGAGCAGAGGCTTGGACTACTTGCCAGATGCCCAGAACTCAGACATAAACAACTACTGTGTGTACACATGGCACCCTGGATTTACTACTCAGGTGCAGAGGAGATGCTCAGTGAATCCACAAAGTGTAAGATTTGCTGCACACACAGAGCTTGCACACACGGCAAGCCTGGCACAACCAGTCTGTCAGAGGCAGCGCACGTGCACAGCACTCTGTGTGTGTGTGTGCAGGCATGCATCTGGGCGCTAAGCTGCTGGGCAACTGCAGTCCCACCTGCACTACAGCCAGGCTGGTGGGACATTTACAGGTTCACTGTCTGTACATACAACTGACTTGAGGGCAGCAGTAGGACAGCCCTTTGGAGACAGTGCAAACCTCCCTGTGAATCTCAACACATTCCTGATCCAACAGCCCTGCAGCCAAAATCAGCATGGAGGCGCAGAGAGTAGCAGGTGCTGTTGCAGGAAATAAAGTGACTTCCCTATAAACAAAAATAGGGACAGGGTGTTTGTGAAAGGAAATACCAAATTTCTACCCTCTTTCCCTCTGTTTCATGAACTTGCTTAAATGCATGGTGTCTAAATCTCCTATAGTTTTGTCAAGGATATCAAGTTTGCAGAAATGTGATGTCACTCTTGACCTTGCAGTTGAAAATAACAAAGCAGCAAATAATACAGATCATAGTTTAGTCATAAATAAGCTGGCCCAAATGAGTTGGTCCATCTTTAGGAACCAGTGCCATGCAATGAGACTGTCCTGAAAAAAAGAGATACTTTCATTAATCCACATAGCTTTCTGTGTAGGCCAATTGCCTCTTTATGGAGCTAATCAGAGCAGAGCACATTAATCCAGGCACTCTCCTTATCTTGCCAGCTGCTCCACTGAGATGCAGAACACACTTGTGTCCTCGCAGTCAGCCACAAGACAATCGCATGAATGTCTGCTATGAAAAATTCATTGTTAATACCCATTCCATAGCTGGCAAGCTCTCATTTGCTACCAGTCTCATGGAGTGACTTCAAAAGATGATGAAAATGTCCTTGTAAAACTAACAATCTGGCTGCACATTTAAATATGACAAACACAAAGGTGGATGCATTAACCAGATCTTTTCATGGAGATGATGCCTTAGAATTTCTTAAGATTTTTAGCTTTTCGTAGATTTTAATGTAGCTGTGTAGTAAATACGGATTTTTAGTATGGCTGTGCAGTTTCTCAGAATTTAGAATAGCAGCTGACACTTACCAAACCTCATTCTCACACTTCATAGCGAATTTTCTTAATTCCATAGGCTTGTTTAGTGTTCTTCTCAAGGGAAAACTCTAGCAAACACATTCTGTTTAGGACATATGTACCTAGACTGAAACAAGAAGATATCATTGTAGCCAAAGCAACCTTGAAGGTCGAGAACCATGGAGAAGCTCCAAAGACAATGTGTGCAGTGAGGATGAGGAAGATGAGGAAGAAAGGGGTCTTGAGACCTTTAACTCAGTTCCCAGAAGTCATACCAGGGGAGCAGATCTGGGGAAGATCTAGAGACAGATAGTTCTCGGATTGGATGGATTAGTACTATAAAACTGTAGAATCCCTGGACACGGGTGCGTGCCTTTGTCCATGCACTAGAAGGCCTTCATTAAAAGAGCAACTCTCTACCTTATCTATACTAACGTTGTTTGGAGACAATGTTTTTCTCCTATTTTAGGCATTAGAGATGAAAGTAGACCAAACATCAGGGAAATGAAACTGGCATCCAGGCTACCCAGCTGATAGCAGTGATGCTAGATGAGTGAGTTCAGGTACTTTACCAAGACATTCACATGAACCAGGAAAAAAAAAGTTAGGGAACACGAAGTTCTTTCTTATGTGTTACAGTCTCTTCTCTAGTGCTTCTGGAGTGTGAAGGTGCACCATCCTGTTGCGGGGAAAAATCAGGCATTCCTCCTTCATAAAATAGCTGCCAGAATCTTCTCAGAACTGGCATTCATATTTACACTTCTGGAAAACTATTCTATTTGTATACAGTAAAGAGATGGAACTCACTTCAGTTTCCATTTGACTCCCAACTTCCATTCAAAAGGGGCCCTTCTGTTAACATCAGTATTGCTTAGTGTTGTTTCAGAAGTCAGATCCTGCTGATTTCATGGCTTTGCTATAATGGTCACTTGTGGTTTAGGAATGGTGTTCTCCAAAGTAGTACTCCCACTAAAACCGTGTGCTGCTCGCCCCTCCCTCTTCCCCTATGGGGCGCTGGAGAGGGCAATTGGAAGCACAAAAGGAAAAGATCATGGGCAAAGATCACAGGTTGAGATTGATTCACATGTCAAAATGCTCACCATGAAGCCTGCATCCCAAGCATAGCCACACTGCCCCAACTGCAAGAGGGACCTTCCCTCTGGAAAGAGATTTCCTACCCTTCACACCCGACAATGACATGAGGTGGTACAGAATAACCTCTAAGTCCTGGCCATGACCCTCCTGGCTACTGCAAAAATCGACCCTGTCCTAGCTAGAACCAGGACATGGTCATACTGGGGAAAACTGGTTATTCTAAGCAATAAAACTATAAAGCACAGCTGCGTTTGAAGATATTAAATCTTACACTTAAATTTTGGATTTGTACCTTTTAAAAACTTTGCATAGCACATAATATTTGAAAGCATCTATTTATTTGTTTTCTTTCCTTGCAATGCCATTTTTCTGATAGTCTTATAAGGATTCAGTTGAATCAAATGTAAGCCTTTTTTTAAAATTTATTTTTTCCCCAAAAAGAGCTGGAATCTGTTCTGGAGCCTCATTTGCAGTAATCTGGAGCTGCTATCAGGCTTTTGATCAGACCAAGCCTCACAGATGGAGAAGTTTCTACTTTAAAATTCCTCACGTGTTTAGAGATGTCAATAAAGTTCTTTCAAAGCGTCAGAAGCAATTGCTCTGTTTGTAGTTTTGCAAATACCAATTACAATGGTATTGTCTCCAGTCAGAGGAGGGTATAAAGAAACAAGTAAATGAACCCTTCTTATTCCCCTTCCCACTCAGACACTAAACTACACACAAACACCTAGGCATAGAGAGAGATGCACACATGCACAGGCATGCCACCCTGCTTCTTCGGAAGGAATATATTAAAGTATTTGCACTTTGGAATAATGAAGGAAGTATCTAAATACAGCACTCTATTCTTTCAAGAAAAGCTTTCAAAATGCACATACTCCACTCCCCCTAAATTATGGTAGAAGATGGGTCATAATAGCTAATGTAGTAGGCAAGAAGGGAGAATTGAGCACAATTCCCTAAACTCAATAAAATAAGCAATTACTCTTGTTATCTGAATGGCTCTGTCAGTGGAGAAGTTGTCTGTGTCATAACAGAATCTAACAAAGGCTGTTGCCTTTAAGCATCAAAGGCTTTGGCCTTATTATCTTTCTAAGATGTGCATGTATAATAAGTTTTCCAAACAAATGGCGAGGAAGCATCTCTGGCAAAATATAAAATGGTGATAAACTATGTCCAAATGATTAATCCACCGAAATTCTCCATCACACTGCAGCTACATGTGCCCATCTCTTCTGTTATGCCCTTGGAGATTTTCATACTAAACGTATGTGCATATTTTTCATGGCCACTGATATTTGAATTGCAGCCTGCTCCCATGCAGAACATAAAACACTTCAAACTGCATAATGCTGACTAAATTATAAGTTCTCCAGTGGCCTGAGGTAGCAAGGGCCATAATAATGAGTGTGCTTAAGTGGTTTGTGTAGATTTTTTTTCCCCTTTAATTTTAATGTCCTGACTTGCTACTGCCTTTTCTAAAGCTAGGGATTGTCTCATACAATCATAACAGGAAAATAGAAACTGCACTATGCTTTGAAAAAATGTAGGATGCAAAGCAGAAGCTTCAGTCATCAAGCACAGTGATAGCCGATTCAGCCCTGTCGGCCACAAGGAATAGAAAGTGCTTTGGTTACTTTGTCCATACTTGTAATTATATTTGGGCTGTTTCATATATAAAGTCAATTCAGACCACATTTACTGCATACACCAAAAAAGCTGCAACCCTTCCAATCACATTCATATTGCACATGCAAAAAAAGAAACAACCCACATTTAAAATCTCATTTGATTAAAACTATAATGAAACCAGGTAAATGAAGCCTGCAAAAACACCGAGAATTTTATTTATGGCATTACAATAGGTCAAAGTGGACATCTGTATGAGCTGTAATGAACACTTAGTGATTTTGCAATGTTTTCAGTGTTCTGGTATTGGTTATTTTTCTTGGGTTTACTCAAAAGACAAATGGATGAAAATGCTTACACTGCAGCAATGCTCACTTCCATGGTAATTGGAAAAATATACAAAAACTGTGCTAATATCCACGGATGTTTACAGTCAGGCAGATAAAAAGAGCCTGGGCACATGTTAACTGTTTCCATCAACTTCCCCCACCTCTAAATAGAGACCATATTTGGCCAGCACATTGAGGAGCAAGGAGCTATTGACTTCACAAATCAGTGCAAAGGAAGACAGGCTCCTTGAAAAATCCTTTTCATGTGCCCCTCTTTTGTTCCACAGTGTTTTGGGAAGTTCATTTCTACATTCCCTGCTCTACATGATTCAGGCAGATGTTTAAACTCACTTCTCACAGGATTCAGAGTGACCCCCATCTGCACCTAACCACTTCATCCAGCCTTAGGTCTGAGGCCTTCTTTGCAGACGACTGCAAACTGATGCAGCTCAAGTTCTCCTATATCAATATGGCTACACAAATTTTCCTCTGGCAGCAATTTCTGGACCTCTTCCTCACTGTGAAAACACAGACCAAAATTCTTTTGTAAGACTTGAGCGGAAGGAGTGAACATGACGAACTCCTGCCCTACATCCAGGTTGCTCTAGAATCCGGGTGTAGATCTCCTGGGTCAGTAAGCAGTAAGGGTGGCTCTGCTGGTGCAGCAGAAAAAGATCTGCAGTGGCTCTGCCAGCTGTCTACAACAGGTAAGAACTCCTGATGCAACACCAAGACCTCCCAGGAAGTATCATCTCTTCTCTCTGGCCTCTCTTACATATCTTGCATATTCTCTTTCTATAACTGAGAGAAGGGAATACATCTTTCATGTGGCTGTTTAATTCCCCATAATTTTTGATACTGTTTGGCCATTTTACATACACAAAGCAAGTCCAAAGTGAGACAAAAAACCTACCTGTTAGTTTTCAGGGAGTATAACCCTACTTGTAGCAGTGTCTCGACCCTATGCAGCTCTTTTCCTCACTTTAATCTTATGCTTTGCAATTCAAGTATTGGGTTACAAATATAGATTACATTTATTTATTTATTTTGCCCTCACACGTTAAATAAAAGTGTGGTTAATTCACTGAGTTACAGCATGGCTGAGGTTGGAAAGGACCTCAGGAGGTAACCCAGTCCAATGCAGGGCAACTTAAAACTAGCTGCCCATTAGCATGTTAAGATGACTGCTGAGTAACTACAAAGATGGAGACTCTACAACCACCTGGCTCTGTCATCTTTGCACCCTCCTTTCAAATACTTGTACAGGCTTAGCCATCCTATATTTCATCAGTTTTTCCATCTCATGGGAGTCAGTATCAGAAGCCTTACAGAAGCTGAGGCAGACAATATCCACTGCTGTCCCCTCATCTACTAAGCCAGTCATTTCATTGTAAAAGAGTATCAAGGTAGTCAAGCGTGACCCTACTGGTGATGACTTACTTGCCCTTCATATGCCTGGAAATCATTCCTGAGTTTAGTTGCTCCATCACATTCAAAGGGATTGAGGTGAGGTTGTGAGTGGCCTATAGTTCCTTGGATCCTCCTTCTTGCCTTTCCTGGAGACAAAAGTGACATTTGCTTTCTTCCAGTACTCAGACACTTCAAACGATCGTGTCATTCAAAGATTATCAAGAGTGACCTCTCAATGATGTCAGTTCCCTCAGCTCTTGTCAGTGCATCCCATCAGAGCCTGTGGACTTACATACAGTTTGATAAACTATTTTCTAACCTGATCCTCTTCAAGGATAAATCTTGCTTGCTCCAGATTTTCCCCTTAGTCTCTTGGCCCCCAGATTTCTGAAGGTTGGGTCTTCATAGTAAAGAGTGAGGTGAAGATGGCATTCCATTCAGTACCTCAGCTTCTTCCATGTCATGTGTCACCAGGGCTCTTGCCCCATTCAAAAGTAGGCACGTATTTTCCCTAGTCTTCTAGGGAAAGGCCGAAGTCTACTCTCCTGAAGACATGACCTTGCTTTTTGCCCTGCTTCCTCTTCTCAAGATTCTGAACTCCACCATCTCATGGCCACTGAGAACCTCACATTCTCAACCAGCCCTTCCTTGTTTGTAATTATGAGGTCCAGCAGAGCACCTGTCTTCACTGGATTCTCAATACTCTCAAGGAACCTTGAGGATTGCATATGTCCATCTGTGTTGTTCCTTCAGTGCATATTAAGTGATTGAAGTTTCCCATGAGAACCACAGCCTATAACGTGAGGCTTCTTCTGTCTACAGAAGGCCTCATACATTTGTTCTTCCTTCTTATGCCTGTGTATGCCATATAGCACACACCTACCACAATGTCACCCACACCGGTGCACTAGTAATTGACACCCAAAAGTACTCAGCTGGCTCATTGTCCTCCCCTAGGCAGAGGTCTATATAGTCCAGCTGTTCTCTCACATTAAGGTCAACTCTTCCACCTTATCTTTGCAGCCTGTATCCCTCCACTGCAGTACTGCAGTCCCCATGAATAATCCCACCTTGTCTCTGTGATTCCAACTTCATAGCCCTTCAGCTTGCACCCAGGTCTCCTCTTCCTGGTGTTCGCTGCCCATGCAGCACACATTAGAGTGCATGCACTTCAGGGAGACACACCAGGAAGATGACTTCCCAGAAAAGGTCTGAGATTTTTTGATAATGATGCCTTGTAAGCACTTCCTCACTTATGTACAAATGGTTGAGGTGACCCTGCATAAGCCCTGTTTTGTTTACTTTGTTTACTACCATTCTGACTGCTGTTAATATTAAACAAGGCCCACTAAAACCCAGTAAACAGGACGATGTTTGGTGTCTGAGCAATTATTTGGACTATGAGCATACATGGCTACCCATAAGTAATCACACATATAATTACAATTATTCACGATTTTTGTAGAGGTATACCACCATAAATAGGCAAGGCTTACTCCACTTGCCTGATTTGATTTCAAGGGGTATCAAGCATATTTCATAATCTCTTGAAATATCTATCTGCATATTTTGTTCCCTTAAGCTGTCTGAATGACTGAATTTCCAATCTTTGCAGGCACAGATAAATCATCCATTTAGTTTGGGCACCTTTTTCATTTTATAATCTTCAGTACATTACTCTTACTGGCAAAATTAAATCAGGCATGTATTTTAACACATGGAAAGTAAACTGGTGTGCTGGTTCATCACTTGAATTCATTTGACAGAGATTTTTAAACTGCAAAAACCTTAATATTATTCTATTCAGACAGGTGAAGATCCTTGCTTTCCAAATAAATAAATGGGCAATGATCTGGCTTCAATCTTTTTGTCTCTTTCTCTGGCACAACTCATCCCATATTTTAAAGTGCAAACACCTGCAGCACTTCAGCCTTCTTCAAGTCAGAGGTGCTTTACTCAGTCCAAGTGGACAGCTAACCCTCAAATAGGCTTTTTGAGAAAAGTGTAATTTTTGATTTGTATGCTTATTCAGAGAACAGTGAGCTGGGAACTAACTCATCTGCGGCTTCAGGCAGATTTTAATCTAAAACTAAAAATACTGCTAGTACTACTAAAAGAATAGTCAGCTCTACTGATGGTGTAACACATCCCACATAACACTTCTGAGGAAGACATCCCAGCTCTTAAAGCTGAATAAAATGTTTTCTTTATTGTACTAAACTTTGCTTATCCACAGAGGGTTTTCAGAGAAGGTTTGAAAACAAAGGTGTGCTTCAGAAAATGTAATTTACAAAACAGTATGTAAAACAGCCAAGTTTCATTACCTTTTAATGAGCAGGTAAGCTTTGTTTAGACCTACCTTCAGAAGCAGAATATTTACTTCACCTTCCTTGGTAAAACAATGCACCACTTATCTATCTCTTGGGCATTCACATGCGAATTTTGTCAAGATCTACTGCCAAGTTTTCAAGTGTCATTTTTGGGATGAAAGATTCTTAGCGAAGTATCTCACAAACAAACTTTCAAGAGTTGATTGATGTTCGAGGCATCTTGCTGTGAGCAAGACAGGGTAGTTTGTTCAAATTAGTTTACAAGATTTCTCATTTTAGCTCATTAAAACACAAATGCTGGATGCTAATGACTTATGGAAGTAAGGTGCTTTTTATGTATCCCTTTGGAACACACCCTGCATTCCCTAGCTCTCTTAAGACTTAATATGTGATAAAAGGTTCAATTTAGAAAAGAGAAGGCTAAATTAACAATAAAAAAGGCTTCCAGACAGTACTTCAAAAGGACACTTAACTCATGTCTTTAAAGTTCAATCCCACAGAAATATACAAGTTTTGAGCACCTATCTCCTACAGGTAAACTATCTATCCTTTTCTAAATCCAAACCTAATGCTCATCATTATTCTTCAGATAAACACTCATAAAAAAAATCAGAAACACATTTTTCAAGCAAAATGCTGCACAAAATGGTCACTCAAACTGAAAGGCTTACTTAACAAGGCCCTGTTTGTGTGGCTTAGCCTCCTTGTGAAAGGATTTCCTTTCCCCATAAGAAACAAATACAGCTTTCCTACCACAACCAGCCCTAATGAAACACTTATCAACAGCAAGAAACAAGCTGATAACTTGGTAATGTGGCCACCTGTCAGTTAGGCTCTGGTCCAACCTTACTGATTACACAGAGGCAGCAGAAAAAGCTGTAGTAGAAGCTGCAGGCCACAGAAATCAGCTTATAGTAACTTTCAGGTGTACCTGACATAGAATTAGTAGATCAGGTGTCCCAGAAAGGAGTAGGTTGCTTATGATACAAAATTTTAGTCTCCCCATCTTGGAACCTCATCTCTTTGGAAACTGAAACAAACTGCGGACACGTGTTCCTCTCTCTTAAATGACTCTTGCTTTGATGTTGTTCATGGCATGATTTTAAGACTACATAAATAAAATGCATGCCTGTATGTTAACCAAGCACTGGGCAGAAATATGAGTATAAACTGGTTCCACTCATGACTCTTAAGTAAATGTAAGAATTTTAAGACTTGCTTTCTAGCTTCTGTGTAACATCCAGTAAAACCCTTGGCCTGTGTCTGTGAGGAATTACCTACAGCCAAACGGAAGACACGAAAGATGGGTACTTACACATACCCAAATAGTTAGGCACCTCATTCTGCTTGTATTTACAGTAATGCCTCCCATATGTTAGAATTACCTAACAGCTCTCCAATTTTTATCTAAAAGCCAGCCAGACCCTTTCTTCATCCACCAACTTAGCAAATGTACTAGATATAGTTCTTATGGTTCAAGAGATGCCGTTGTCACTATAAAATTTTCCTGTTAGCATAGCTGAACACTTGGCCCACCTTAAGGAACATATAGCTGAAAGACATAAAAAGGAATAACTGCTGATTACAAAATTATTCTATTGTCAAAATTTATACGGCATTTGCTCTTTATGTTTTTTTAATTCAGTTTGGAGACTGCAACTCTTCTGATGATGAAGACAGGTCATAGAGCTTTAGTGATGAAAATGAGCACCTTCAATCCCATTAATTTATTAAGTATTTAAATCTTTGTACTTCTGCAAGGGCTGTCACTTGCGTTATTTGTCCTTCTCTCTTTAATGGATAGTTGTAGTTCCCCTACGTTGATCTGAAATCTGACACATTCTTTTCTAATTAAGGACATCTAATGGGGAAGTTACACTTTCCCATGATGCCTACTACAATAAATCCTTCTAATTATTAATGTATCCAGGCAAGTGACATCTCATTATTTTGGGTGACTTCACAAAACCATTTGGCAGGGAATAATGATGACTCAACACCGAACCTAAATTTGGAAGAATTTACGCATATCAGAGATTTTTCACTACCACAAATATTTTTTATTCATATGGATTAAACTAATAGATACTCAAGTGGAGGGTTCAGATCAGTTATACTTCTTTCCACTGCTTTGGGGATGCTGACTGCAATAGAGAACAGCGCTGGTGTGTTTTGAAGCCTACACGTGAATTTGCTGTTCCTGTCACAGTTCCCTTTCTTGAGCTTTCTAGACCTCATTTCTACAGCAAATATGTAGCATAATGACTGAAGCAGAGAACGCACAAGGACAATTTTAGATAATACCTAAAACTTGGTTTGCCATTCACTCACCGGCGTTATTTTGTGGGTTCTCCTTTCCTGTCCGTAAACAGGGAGGGTCTCGGATCCCCGGGTCTGTTCGGAGAGCTGAGCCGCCACCCCGCGGAGCCGCCAGAGCATCAGCTCACACGCAGCGGCCAGAAAGGCTCCGAGGCCGGCATGAAGCCGCTGTGTCAGTGTAAAAGCGGGCTCCTCGGACCCCCTCTCCCAGCAAACCCGGGGACTTCGCTCAGGGCATAGCAAAAACAAGACGCTGCAAATGTTTCAGAAGCCTATCTCACCGCCCAAAGCCACCGCTGTCGCTGCCAGGGCAGCCACAGCGACACTTTACCATCCTCCTTCCCGCTCCTCGGGACACAGCCCGGGGCTGGAGGTGGCACCAACTTCCCACACCGTATTTTCGGAGACCTAGCGTGTTTGAACAGCCCTTGGCGCTGCGAGGGGCAGCTGGGAAACGCCTTGCCCTGCTGGGAAACGCCTTGCCCTGAGGCAAGGTGAACCGGAGGGAAAGCCCATTAGCTCCGCCGCAGTTTGCCGAGGAAAGGGCCACGCCAGAGGCCACCTATTATCCCCCCGCTATGTCAGCGCAGCTCCCGCCCGGCCCGGCCCGGCCCGGCTCTCCCTCATTCCCGGCGGTTTCTGCTGGGCACGGACGCTCCGCCAAAGCCGGGCCGGCAGCGCCCCCTGGCGGGCGGCCGCCGCCATGGCACCCTCCCGGCCGGGCCGGCCCCGGCGCTGAGGGGGAGCCCCGGTAATCTCACCTCATCTCTGATCATTACTATCAGGGTGCTGCACTGCGCTTCTGCTGAGGGAGCGTTAACTTCTGTGACTGTCAATAACCATGAATAATTCAGGGCGCTGCCGCGGAGGCTGAGGAGGCCGCGATAAGGGTATCGAGAGATCAGCAGAGCCTCAAACTCTTTGGAAGTGAAGGGGAGAGTGCTCAGTTCGATCCCTGTTTCGCCTTTATCAACCGGCCCTCGCGTAGCAGTTTGCATCCCGGAATGCTCTGTGCACACTCTCCGATCCCCGCAGGATGCTAAGGGATGTGGGGATCCAGCAGCAGACCTCAGGGTGTCCAGTGCTCTGGTCGAGCTCCCTGCTCCAGGCTGCGTCAGCTCAGAGGTACAAGCAGCCAGTCCAGGGCTTCATCCCCTCAGGTTTCAAAGTCCTGCAAGACTGGGGAATGCACAGCCCTATGGACAACCTGCTGCACTGCTTGGCAGTCTTTGTGGTGAAAAGCTTCCCTGATAGGAAGTCTTGTTTGAAGACTGTGACACTGCCTCCTGTCCTCCCACCCTGCAGCGCTGAGAAGAGCCTGGCTCCATCTTCTCAAGAACCTTGTTTTAGGAATCAGAAGGATGCTGTCTTCATTGGCTGCATAGCTATCAGAAGGCCCCACAAGGCCCTCCTTCTCCCATGCTGAAAAAACCCCATTTCCTCAGCTTCTCCCAACAGGGCAACAGCGTCAGCGCCCAACCATTTTCATGCCCTAGCTGAACTCACCCCAGTTTATCCATAGCTTTCCTGCACCTCTCATCCTGTGGCTACTACAACCCAGGATGCTGTTGGCCTTCTTTGCAGACAGTCTGCACTCCTATCTTATGTCCACTAGGACCCTAAATCCTTTTCCTCAGAGCTGCTGCCACACCACTCTGCCTGTATTGTTGCTCAGGGTTCTTCCTTCCCAGGTGCAGGACTTGGCATTTGCCCCTGTTGAATTTTGTAAAATTTCTGCTGGATTAACCATTGAGATACTCCACTTTCTTCTAGTAACTGCTTCCAGGTAAAGCATGAACTATCACTACTATCATCTGAGCTTGACCATCCCACCCATTTTTCACACATCTGGTTGTCCACTCATCCAAACTGTGGTATCTCACCTTGTATATAAGAATATCGTGAGATATGGTGTAAAAAGCTTTGCAAAATTCAAGGTGCTGCCCTTGCATCCACAAATCCAGACATTTTATCATGGGAGACAATCAGGTTGGTCAGGCAGTGGGTAAACTCACGCTGACTCTTCCAGCTTCCATCATGAATCTTGGGAAGGTGCATGATCCAAAGCCTAGGGATGGTGTTGTTCCTGTCTGGGCACCAACACACTTGCAAATGTTTTTGTAGTGCTTTTACTTTCTCATTTCAAAACCTAGAAAATACCATGAATGTCAGAGCAGTTTACCACTGGTGCCAATGTTAATTCTCCCCAGAGCCTTCTGTTGTCACTGTTGGTGGCTGCACAACCAGCTAAGGATGAAACACGATCAGCTGTCTATTGGTGAAGGGAAACTGGTAGAAAAGTGATTTACTACACATCACACAATGTGTCTATTGTCAAGGAAGGAGCAGAACTTGGGATGTTACTTCCTTCTTGTCATAGACTTGTCCCCAAATTCACTGCATGACAATTATTGCCAAGAACATACTCTTCCATTCAAACCTGTGAAACATATAAACACTTATTCTGGCCAGTGACCTCAGTTTGAGGTTTCATTGCACTCATGTCTAACATGTATGAAAAAAAAGCAACACAATGGTGAAGTGAATTATTTGGATTGCAACATGCACTTGGCTCTGGTAACTTACAGGAAACATGAGCTCATTGGGGAGTATTAAAAAACCCTAGCATGACAGACTGAAAAAACCAGGTACATGAACTGAGAACAACAAAGCTGGCAAAAATATTTTTATTGGAAATGGAAAGTAAAAATTTATTTTATGTTTTTCTGGGAAATTTCTAAATGTGTGTGGTTTTGTTTTGATTTTAGAAATACTACATTTTAACAAAAATGTAGTTATACAGCCCTTATTCATGTTTTTAAACTTTCTGTACAATTTTTAAGTGCAAAAAGCACAGAACGGTGTCTTTCTCCTCTTATTTTCTTCCTGAATCATCCTTGTTCCACCTGAGAAATCCCTGATGTGTCCTTGCCAGAAGTCTTCTTAAAGGTACAAAAGAAAGAGTCTAGGTTTTGTGTGTCTATGGAAGTAAACCACAAGGAATCCCGTATAACATGGAGAGCCAGACACAGAAGCTGAAAACAGCCTAGCATGGATTCCCAGCCTATCATCAGCTCTGCCTTCTGTATTTGCTTTTTCTTTGGCTTTTCCTGATTGTGAAGAAGAAAAAAGTTACAACAGAAAGCCAAGAATACTTTTGTGAAATAGTTGTGCAACCCTTCTTATATTGCACATCGTCTCCAGGAGAGAAATTAGGAGTTTGTCATGTTGTGTTTATTCACAGTTCTACCAAATTAATTTAAAATATATGCATGCACATAAAGGCTAATGTATGGAAGGCTCTTCCTAATTTCCACAGGCTAAAGCAGTGGCTTAGTTTTGTTGATGTATCTAGCCAACTCAGGAGTTTCTGGTGGGTTTTTTTTAGTTTTCTTTTATCCTCTTTGTCTCCTCATCTCTTTAAATGAACTGCTCTTTGTGTTGTTTTGATCCAACAGAAAAGAAAGGCATTATAAAACAAATCCATTTTTAACATTTGTAATACTTACCAAAGAACTGCTCACCAGATTAAAGAGTGAGGGGCTTCCAAGGGGTTAAACAGAGGCAGAGTGAATGCCAACAGGGAGATGTCTAAAGCAACATGACAGACCCGTTCTGCAGCTCCTTGTCTAAGAACATATCTATGGTGTCCTTGCATATATCATTTCCAGACTATCTTAGCTCAGATTCTGTTGCAGTTCCCTGCACTAAAATCCAGAGTGGCTTGGATGTGGTGGAGTTACAGCACTACAAATCAGGCCAATATCTGGCTTTTTAGTTTAATACACAAGTTTACCTGGAAGGTAAAAAAGGGCATTTCTTTTGTTATTACAACTTCTCAGCAAGCATTTTGCCACCACTATAATGTTTAAGTGGTGCTATCACAAACCCTAGCACATTTACAAACTGTCCCAGGACACTGCCTAATTCAAGAACACCACTGCCCTCCAAACCAAGCAAAAAATTGACAATATTAACGTTAGAAGTCAACATCTTTGTCTGATTATCAAGGACTGCAGGACACTTCAGAAGGTGCACCTCTCTTCATGCAGAGGAAATGAGGAAGAGCTTGGCTGCAAGTAATTGTTGTTGTGTGGAAAACAGCATCTGGAGCAATTGGCTTCCCTGAGAGCTGGGCCCAGATCTGCTGGCTGGCTGGCTGAATCATATGAATCGTCAGCACAACTTCACACTGTAATCTGGATAGAGCACAGGAAAACACCTGTGGCTACACTAAGGAGATGCATTCCATTATTAATAGCTTGTTTCCTAACTGTGCATATATTTGAATGAATTTGTCTTATTGTACTTGTCAATGCAATGAGTGCCAAGAGTGATGTTAGGTCAGGCTAGGAAATATAGGGTATTGCAGTCTTCAGTATGTACTAGGTCCTTTTCCTCAGAATATTCAGAGCCCACCAAAGTCTCAGTATTTTGAAACAGACCCTTGCCCACTTCACGATGATGCTGGGTTTACTGGGTTGCTGATAACACAAAAAGGTGTTGGCAAATTTTAGTTGCAACCTGTTCACTCACTTTGTCCAAGGAACTGGAAGAAAAACCCAAAAGTTTATATATCAGTGATATGTTTGTTGTTAAGAAGCATCACAGCATGCCCAGAAAATGGTAACCATGAATGCTATTGCTGTGCAACTAAAATGATGGGATGCTTGAAACAGAGCTGACAAACCATTGTTAAATTCAGTGTAAGAGGATGTCCATAAAACACCAAAGGACTAGCAGAGACGTAGTATGCACAACACCTGTGGTATTGACTGAGGGGGACGTAGATAACAAAATGTCCTTACATGGCATTCCAAGAGATGTTCTTTGATGGAGGTGAGTCCATAGGGCCTGATAGGATGCACCCGACAAGTACTGAGGGAGCTGTCTGGTGTCATTGCAAGGCCACTTTCAATTATCTTGGAAACGTTGTGGTGACTGAGCAAGGTTCCCGCAGAATGGAAGAAATCATGTCATCCCTATCTTCATGAAGGGCAAGGAAGAAGATTCAGGGAACTGGAACCAATCAGCCTTACTGTGACTGTGGGGAAAGTGATGGAGAAAATAATCCTGAAAATCATTTCCAGTTATTTTGAGATGGTGTTTGAGAGTAGTCAGCAGATATTTACATAGAGGAAATCATGTCTGACCAACTTGATAGCTTTCTATGATGTTTCAGTGGATGAGGGGAGAGCAATGGCCATGGTCCTGGACAACCAGCTCTAGGTGGTCTGCTTGAGCAGCAAGATATTGGAAAAGGTGTATTCCAAAGGTCCCTTCTAGCCTCAGCCATTCTGTAATTCTGTGAAATGCATCTGTGGCATTGTTAAGGACTACAGGTTGTGTATGTGCTCGACATATAAACCAAATAAGCAATTAAAATGCAGGATAGGTGATAAACAATACAATGTATTAGGAGCATCTATAAATTGGAGCTTTATTTTATATTCTGTGGCCCAAACAGCTGGAAAGGTGGATCTCTGCATACACCATTTAATTACTAGCACAGATGATGATGCTTTCTGTTTGCTCTGTGTCTGAGTAAAGGTATGTGAGCAACAGATTTTGAGCAAAGTCTGTGATAAAAATTAACCGCTTTGGAGTCCTGATTAGTCCTGAGGTAAGTGAGTCCCAGGGCATTCAGTACTAATTCCAACTATTCAAAAAGCAGCCTAAAGTAGAGGCAGATCCTGGAAAGAAAAAGAAATCCCAATTTTGTAAAAATACTACCCATGCTTCTGTGTCTAGCTTTTTTCAGTTTGCTTTCCTTTTATTCCATCTTCCCTTCTTAGGACAAACCAGCAGCATAGAATGACTTAGAAAAATCATATAGGAAGGAATCAGTTCAGAACAGTTGAAATGGGGCCCATGGTGATAAAATCCACTGCACTTTGCTGGCTGCTCCCTGTGCAGTGATTTTGTTCCACAACTCAGAAAATCAGAAATCTCTGCACCAGCTATTGGAGGCCACCAGTTCTGTGGGGTAAAAAATCACTTACGCTTACTAAAAACAAGAACTCGCAGCCATGTATCGAGCATATGCATAAACACAGAATATTTTTAGGTTATTTATACTGAGGTGTCTTGAATGGGCCTGTTTTTCTATATGCTCATTTACCCATATGTCACCTTCAAAACCCCGGTCCAGGTACAGCAATAGCTCCTCTGCTAACAGCCATGACAGCACACTCCTCTTAAGACCAGACAGACTGATTTTGAGAGTATTTTACATACCTATGGATAAAAACTGAGAAAAATAAGAGGCCAATTAAAATGTTATAAATACAATGTTGGGAATATGGAAATCATGCTTCAAAAATCTGCTTTAGTTTTTACGACTGCATGTTAACTTCATTAACTTTTAATGCACATTGGAATGCTGTGAATGACAAGTGGCAAAAATTGCTGTGAAACAATTCTTTGGTGTGACACTTTAAGGAGGACATTGCATTAATGGTTTATTTCAATAATACAAACTTCTGAGAGACTGGAAATTAAGTGTTCCAAATGAGCTTTAAATATAGCACAAGAAGTTTCAGTTTTAATGGACAAAGCCTGTTCCCACTAAATGTACCCTTGTACTGCCAAGAGGGCTTTGAAATAAAATAAAGTGGTAAGTTTGAGGCTATTAGTGTCAGAGTCAGACCAGCCAAGCAGTTCTAAATTAAGCTGATCTTGGTATTAAAGAAATCTCTTTGCATGAACTTTTATGTTTCCCTTCACTCTGGAAACCGACGTTATTCCCCTGAGAAGCTACCTGGCTTCTGAAGCACTTGCTGAAGCATGAGAAATACTACAGATGACTGCTTGAATCATTTCCAGATAAAAAAATATCTTTATTTAAAATCTAATCTTGATTAATGCCTAAAGTTCAGGGGGAAAAAAATTAAATTCAAAGAAACTTATAAAAGCTTCTTGTAAACTAACAGTACTCTTCAGCAAAATATTAGTGTTAATTAACTACAAATCAGTCAAGTCTGTAACTCTAAATTGAATCAGAACAAGAACTGTTTCTTGTAGAGTTTTCTTCTTTGCCAAAATCTCGAAGGTATCCCTTTTCATTATGAGGCAAGCAAAGTTTGCTAACAAAGATTTTCATTTAAACGAAAAAGGAGGACACAGACTATGAACAGCAAATGGGAAACAGCTTTTCACCTCTGAAAGTCTGTGACAAATCAGGACAAGTCAACGAGTCTCCATCTCTGAATGGTCTCCTTGTCCAAGTAACTGCAACAAACAACCTGATCATAACCTTCATGTAGTGTCATGTCTGGCACCTCTTATGGGTGCTTTGGATGCCTTAGGGCCTGGCAGGTGCCAGTGGACGTCTCGACAACTGAATCAAACTTCTGGTCTAGGCTGGTGAGATACTGGGGTTTGAGGCCCCAATGATGGTTCTGACCAGACCTCCACTGCCTATAGTGGGGTTTAAACAGCTAGCCACATCAGCCCTTACACACAGACACATAAATGCAGGTGTCCATCTCAAACTTACCTCCTCTCAAAGCCAGAAAAAGCAGCCATGGTAAGCAACCTGTTTTGTTTCTCTGCTTATGATGGCAGCTGAATCAGGAAGAAGCAGCAGGCCACCTTTAAGAAGAACTGAGTGCAGCAGAAAATACGAAAGGTTCCCAAACTCTATCTTTTTGTTCCTGTGTTAATAAAGCCAACACTTCACATGGTGGGACTTGTTCATGGGACAGCCTGAGGAACTCTTTCTGCTTGTTGTGTAAACACAGAGCCTACATGTGTACACTGGTAGGTCTCCTCTGAGAGTGTTACATTCCATTTAAATCTATTTTCTGCTTGTTCTTTGATGCACTTCGGTTAACATTCCCAAATGGTTCAACCAGAGGAATTAAGCATGCCCCTACCTTGCCTTATAGCCTTGAGGTTATGACAGTCTTCTGGGCAGTGGTATACATGAATTTGAACACTCTCAACACTGAACTGTTCAAGGTCTTACTGAAAACAAAATTAAAAACATGAACATCCACCCCTCAACCTACTGCAGGTGAGTCCTCCTTTCAAAGAATGTGACCCACAAACTCTAAATGGCTAAAGCATTCTCACGCTGAGGTGTCCCTATCAGCAGGCTTCAGGTGATGCTATGCTGAGGGTGTTGGATGTTTGGATTGCCACCTGTTGCATTAGAAGCACAAAACTGTACAGGGAAATTGAGCTACCATAGGCACTGGGTACTTAAGTGAGATGTTCCAGCTCATTCCAGATCATCTATTCCCAGTTACACTGACAGGAGGATAAAGGTGCCACGGCAGGGTTTTAGCTCCAAAGCAGCAACTGTTACGGTTTCCTAATCTTAATAAGAAGCTGAAATTGTTTATCTGCTTCATTTTAAAGTGCTTTAACCAAAACTGTCCAGGTTTCTTCAGGAAAGGACAGGGCCATTAGCTTGATGCTGTATGGTTTGCACTCAACATTTCTGTAAATCTGTCCTGCCATTATCATCTTTGGCTGCAGCTCTTGAAAACTGTGAAAGCAGAAATTATATATTTTTATGCTAGAGCTGAAATTAATCCTGAAGCACAATTCTGCCTAAGGAATTACTTTCTTCAGCCTAAGACATGTCAGGAACATAAAATACCATATTAAATGCTGATAAGTGTTCTAAATTTGGTGACGTATGTGCACTGAAAAAGAAAAATGGAACAAAAATTATTTTTGCACATGGCTACACCTGAAATATTAGCAGCATGACCACCAAGGACCTCAAGATACTAACAGGTTCTGATTGCCCTAATCCGCTCATAACCATCCTTTTTTCTGAAATACCCCTCTGTAATCTCCTCTTCCTCCCAGAGATTTAAACTGACAGTATTCAAAGTCAGCTCTGACACAGCAGCTTGGAGCTGTACCTCAGATGGCCAAGCCAATGAAGCCATCATAGAATCAGGCGACACATTCAGGCCCCCAAGGGACAGCAGGGCATCACTGCTTTCACTGGTGCTGTTATCACTACCACTGCACCCAACTTCTATCCCTATTTTTGCTATACTCCACTAAAACCAGTATAGGGAGGAGGGTGGAGAAATGTGTAAGTAATTACCTGAGATCACTCCTCTGCATTGGAGCTCTAATATCTTCTTGCCTTTACCTGTAGTACTCCTGGACTCACATTAAAAGTCACTTATTTGTGAGTCTTTAGAAAGGTAAATATAGTGTCAGAAGCTTCTGATGACTGGTATTTTATTTGCTCTATAAAAATTGTATTTATTAAGCAAAAAATTATTTCTACTTCTAATTACTACAACTTTCCTTTCAAAACTGCTACAAAAAGAAATTATAAAAATGTATTTTAAGGATTTGCTAGTGTTCAAAAAAACCCAGCCAGTATCAGTAGAATGGTTTTATTCTCAAGAAAAAAAAAAACCAAACAGCAATATAAAATATTTTAACGCTATTTTTGTTTAAATACTGGTGACAGATTACACATTTCCTCAAATAAAGTGCTATTTTTACAAAAAGGTATTTCATATTTACTTTTACTGTTGTTCTAACCTCATAATATTGAATAGATAAAGTGTACTTTGGTTAAAGAAGAATACAGCATTACTCTTCCTTTATATTCCTTCTCATGAAACCATTACATTTTCAGTTTGGACTCCTTTATTTGTATCCAGTCAACAAAGGCATATTCAGTTTATATACTTCTTCATGTAGAAGCTGCCATAATTTGAGGTGATTTCTATGCTTCCTATGCTTTTGTTATTCTTGACTGTGCCCATGTAGGTCTCCTATGGGTTGTTCATCTATGAGCACAAGTAGAATGAAAACATCCATCTTCTTGTACGATCATTCATTTTTCTTGCTCTTCTGACTTGGTTCTTCTCAAATCCAGACCACTGATGCCTTGAGCAATTCAACACTTGGGCTGAACTATAAAAGCAACCTATTTATGATTTTCTTTGATTGTTTGTGGGGTTTGTATTCTACTGCAGAAAGTAGTACACAGGTGTAGTTAGGACTAACTTTACAAATTTTCATTTGTACACTTGGATTTACTCAGTCAGATGCCAAACTTAAACATAAGAAAAAAATCTTTTGTTGCTACCTTTTAGGAGAAACAGCTTCTTGTGGTTTTAAAGAGGAGCCAGGTGCTGTAAGAGAAAAAAAAAAGTTTGAAATATTTCAACCAGCAAGCTTTTAAGAAGAGAGGAATTCCACAACTCCTGGAAACAGGCCCATATTTCCCAATGTATTTGTTACAGCAGAATCCAACAATTTGACTCTGTAATTCACTGTACTCATCTGAAGTTATATCCTGTATGAAGAAGGTATTAAAAGTCAAATTCACGTGTGAAAAAGTCATCTAATGCCACAAATCTTTCCATTATCCCGCTTTTTTAAATGTGTACTTTTCCAGCAAGTGACTATCTGAATCTCGTATGATTTTTATTTGCAAGTCTACATTGATTTTGCTCCTATTTTTACTTCTCACTCTACAATCCCTAATGTCCTCCTGTGGTTAATTTTCATTTGCTATTTTTTGACTCTGAATTCCAAAGTAGAAAGTAAATATAAAAACAACTATCTGCAGATACGTATGTCCAAGTATCTATCAGTATGCAACATATTATAATATGTAAAGAGAAACAGAAGGCCAGAATTTCCACAAATTATAGACTGTCATCATATTATTTTTTTCATTGTAGGCATAGTTACTCTTCATTTAACATTTGTCTGGAGAATATTCACCTTATTCTTTCAATATCCAAATCCTGCCTTTTTTTCACTGCCCCTGTCAGATGTTGGCATGTTCTCTTTTATTCCCACCTGTTAGAAGTGTTATTTTTAGATGGTAGAGAGAAGTTGGACACTTGTACCAAGTGACGAGGTTCATGTTTTTCTTTCAAACATTTCAATACACTTGGTATTAGAAGACAAACTGAGCTAACCACCAGTTAGTTTTACCTTCAACCAATCTTAATGAGGTTTTTTTTATAATGAGGTTTGTGTCCTTCAGAGTATAAACCTTGGATGTTCTCTTGCATTTTTCATGTCATTTTTGCAGAAATGGCAAATTCTGTTACAAGCCATAGACTTGGGCAAGAGAACTTTAATGAAATGTTTCCATTTCTTTATCACAGACCTAACACATAACACTTCCTTATATATCTATTAATAACTAGCACATAGGATTTGATTTGTACTCTTCTGGAGGAAATAATTTCAGTTGGTTTGCTCCTTCTTTTTTTTCCCCTAGAATCCACATGAACTTTTTTTCACTCTTCATTTCTGATTTGGCAAGTGTGTGTTGAGATGCAACACTCTCTCCTTTGGTGTCAACTCTTTCAATTAACCTGCAGACTACTGCCAGACCTGTTCAATGTCTTAGTTATTCAGTTGATGACTGCATGAATCTTGACACATACCCACAAAATAAACTCAACAATTAGTCCTGGCAATTCAAAAAGTCTTTTTTTTTTTTTTTTTTTTTTTTACCAGAATCATGTAAGCAAAAAGGTCACCTCAAGCTACAGACAGAAACTTTTCCTGGGGTGATAAAATTTCTCAAATCCTGCTCCTCAGAAATTTGGACCTTATGCTGCCACTTCCTGTTTCACTGAAGCTGAGATTCCAGACCACGGAGGACCATTTTATTCCACGGAGCATTTGTTTTCCTTTATGCCTCTATGGGCTGGTCATCTGCTCTAAATGGTGAAGCAGCAAGCTAATTTGCTGGACACAGTTCACTGGATTATTAAGAAGCAGTATCCTCCTAGTAATTTTTCTTACCAAGGACAAGGTGATTACTATGCATTGGCAATTTTCCAAGCCATAATTTTTTTCCTTGAAAACTACCAGTGTCAAAACTTGCAGTAACATTCACTCTTGGAAGGAACTAATTTCATCAGAATTTTCTGAAAGTGACTAATTCATTTTATTTAAAAGAAGAGATGGAGGCAACACTCCCCATTGCAAGTTCACCTGTTCAGAATACTGTGGTGCCTCTGGGCCTAATGGCTTACAGGTCCAGTAACCACTGAATTATTTACACTGCACTCAGGGCAGCCATCTGCCTTATGCAGGTCAGGCAAGGACTGGAATGTGGAGTTTCCACAGCCTAACCCGGTACCCCTGGCATGGGATGGGGAGGAAGCAGTCTCAGTATCCTTCTGACAGAAAGCAAATTGTATTTTCAAGCCTGTTGTTTTTTGCAACACAGAATCATCTCACTTCCAGCCCTAGGGATGATACAGCAACTAATGCGCAAACAAAACTTTCTCCCAACCGTGAGCTTTATTACAGCTTAAAACAGCTCACCTGCCAAACACTCAAACACTTTTCTGAGTTCTTGTAGTAAACATCACAAAGAGCTCAAAAGCAATGATCTCAGCAGGATATGCTCAACCAGAAGCTAAAAGAAGTCAGCAACTAATTTTGAACTGTCAAAAAAAAAAATCTGTAAGAAACTGTAGTATCTTCCTAAACAAGCCTGGTGCGTGAAATTAGTTATATCATCAATCCTCTACTTCTGATCATCTTGCTTTTATTTATTTTGCCTCTCCTCATTTTCTTTCTACTGATTTCCCAAGAAGGGCAAATGTAGGTAATCACTGCAGCTCTCTTTTCCGTTCTACAAACACTCATCCAGATGCGTATCTGTTTCTGCTGCCTTCCAATCTCCTACCAGATTTGATGAGCAGCAACAGCTCCTGACTCAGGGGTAGCAGGGGAGGAACTGAGCCTGAGCAGTGTGGATTGTGGCATTTTGGGCAGAACTAAAGCTAAGAGGACGCTGGAGCTATGGATGAGGAAGGGTGTAAGAAGCTGTAGACATTTGCAGGCTTGGTGTTGGTAATCAGCCTACAGACCTCCAAAATTGTATAAGCTACATTTTGGGAAGGTGAGGATTAAGTTTCTTCCCCCCCTGCTTCTTCATTTCTGAATTTTATGGATATATTTGGACTGCATTTCCTTTTCTTCTTTACACCTCTACAGGCTGGAAACATACTAAAAGCAGAGCAACACTGACAGCCACTCTGGTTTAGATACTAAGCTTTTAAAATTACTCAAAATCTTGAGGAAATCACAGAGATAGTGTGGAAAACAGTGGTACTAACACAGTTGGAAGAGCAGGATGTGTCCATCATCCTGTGAGCTACAGCTAGCTTTCTAGAAAGGCATATCATGATGTGGCTTTCTTGCTAATGGTGTCCAGACAGGCTCCTAGAAAGAGCTGTAGAGAAATGAGTGATTGTGGACCATGCAAAAATGATAAAAATTTCACATATTACTTTTCAAACATACCACAAGAGGCAGCCAGTTACAAATGATATGATGTCAATCAATGAGATTGTAATGAGCTAGAGAAGTAACCGCACATCAGAAAAACAAATGGTATTCACCCTGGAAAAAAGTTGGAAAGGTTCCCATTTCAGAAGCTTTCTTTATATGGGAGTCCAAGATATCTTAACCTGAGGTACTAGTAAAATAGAATATGAAACAAATACACATAGCAAGAAACATCAATGTTCTAAGCCAGATGTCCTAAAGATGCACAAGGATTAAGCAGCTGAACTGCTGTGTACAGAGCATATAGCTGGTTGTCTAAATTGCCACATAACTGAGATGTGATAAAAATGATGCTAATTATTTTAACAGACAGTAATACCAGGCAGATTAGCAAAAACTGTAACAAAGGATCTGAAATTCTGTGCAAAATCAAAAACGGATTTGAGAAGTCTTGCCTCACCAACCTCCTGGAATTCCTTGAAGGTGCCAACAATCTTGAAGACAAAAGAGGTCTGTTTAATGGCCTGGATTTTGACAAGGTATTTCACAAGATCCAAGGTTAGCTCTTAAAGCAATAAGTAACCTACAGGGTAAAGACAAAATTTCCTGGGTGGATAAATAATCTGTTAGGGAGGCAGAAGACAGAAGGCTGGAGGAAAAAATTATTTTTTCCATAGTAACAAAATTCACCCCTATCATTTTAGAAGGATCTGCATATGAATATACAGGATATGAACAGTATATTCAATATATGATTTTGGAAGGCCACACAGGGTGAAGGGAAAAACCTTTTAAAGTTATCCATGTAAATAAAGAGAAAGACAAACAGAAGACTGGCAAAAGGACTTCATGTGACATCAGTGCCCAAACAATAAGATGGCAAACAAAATTTGATGGAGATAAATATGAAGTAATATGAAGGCAAATGGAAAAAAAAAAAAAGATGTATGCACGGTTATTTAAAACAATAGGCTGTGAGCTCAAACTCTGTAGACCACCAGGGTTACAAGACAGAGTTCCGATTAATAACAATTCAGTCTTCAATTATAGCCAAGAAAGCAAAGTACCAGAAATAACTAGAAAGGCAAGAGAACTGAAAGTAGAGAACACAACTGAAAACCAAACATCACTCTGTCATGTAAATCTGTAATATGCCTACATCTTGAATATTGTATGCTAGACTGGTATCTCCTAAGTCTGAAAAGATTACAGTAGAAAAGAAAAAAAGGTCAGAAAAACTATGATATTGAGAATGATAAAGCAGCCTAGAAGTCTTCCATCTAGAAAAAGCATGAATGAGGAAAAGTATCACTGTTATTTGTAAAATCATCACTGGCATGGAGGCAAAAAAGAGGAAACAATTGCCCACTGTGTCTTCTGATCCAAAAAGATGAAGCAAAAGAAGTTAGGACATGTCAAGTTCACAGCAAATGAAAGCAAGCAGCTCTTCACATCAGTGTCGAATGAGACTGGATGAAAAAGTTGAACACAACTGTATGTATCTTGGATCTGACTTGGTACAGCTGCTCTTATGCTCTAAAATATTACACATTCCTTGAAATTACTTTTCCAGAGACTGCATAAGGGTCCCACTGCTACTTTTACAATAAGAAGCAGCTTACCTGGTGCAGAAACTTCTTTTATCTACATGCTCTCTTCCTCTTCCTTCTCTGTAAGTGCTTCTGTTGCTGTTTCACAGACAAATCTGTATCATGGAGCTCTCATACACAAAAACCCAAAAGCTAGATCTCTCAGGGCAGCCTCCTTGCAGCATCCTGTCAAATGGTTAGCAGGGGCAACTGTTGCTTCCATTCTTACAAAAGGATGTTTTCCCTAACTCTGTGCCACCATTACTGTCCTTTGCTGTCTTCAAGACACATTCAAGCTCAGTGGTTAGGCTCAGCAAGTTGCTTGGAGACACATTACATCTCTGTGCTTCTTCGATTCTTGAGTAATTCCAGTTCATTGCACCATATTATCAAATCCCAAATGGCAGCTTCTGCTCACCTAGTGGTACCTACAGAAGAGGCTCTTCAAGTCTGGGATGTTATCAAGAGGCATCCAGAAGTTCCCACACATGCTGACTACTCTGAGAATGGGAAGTAAGCTGCACAAGGCATACAGGGACACTTGGAAGTGGCTTTCAGACAAGCAGACTATACAGAATACTGAAAGGAGCCCACATTCACTAACTACCCCAGCAATTCCCAGTTTTCCCCAAGACACCAGGAGGTCTGCAGTTAGCACCTGCTTTCATATACGTAGTGATATGCAGCTGACTGAGACTTGAAGAACTGGGACTTGTTCCTTATTAAGTTCTCCTAAAGCATACAGTACCTGAAATATTATTTAACGTAGGCCCTAAACAAATGAAATTATTTTGTGATGGACACAAGCAGCAAAATAAGCAAATGAAGAAGAGGCACTTTTAACATAGTGAACTTCTCAAGGCCATTCAGTGGCTTCCATTGTTTCTCCTAAAACATGGATACAGAAGTACACATCTGAATAGGTTTTGCCCTTTTGCTTAACCTTGAATAACAGATGAATATCTGCCTTTGGCCTAGGTAGTTGGCAGGACAGAGATCTGCCACATTTATATCTGGGACTGTGGTAAACGTATTCATTAGTTATAGTCAGCAACACCTTCCTGTACATTTTGGTTATAGACAGCACATTTTGAAAGGCAGTTTCTCCAGCTTCACTAGCAGGTAACACTGGTGGTTGGTAGAGATGTATTCCAAAGAAGCCAACTACAGTCAACCACATAAAAATACTACCTATGCACTAAATGCATGCATACAAAAACCTGTAATTAACATAGCTACCTAAGCCACTATACTAGACTGTAAATCTTGAATATATTTATTCTACTTGATCACATTAAAGAAGTGTCTCCTATAAAGAGTATGCAAAAGTAAACTATGTATCATAAAGAAACGCACCTGCCACTGATGCTATACATATACACACACACTACACATGGTATACTGTATACTCTAGTATGCTATACTTACATCCATTTGCTGTGCTTAGTAACGCATAACAAAAATCTTAAGCTTATTTCAGATAGCACTGAAGTGTGTATGAACTTCCTACAGATTCCTCTACCTTTTCTTAATGTGGAAATCCTCTCTACGGTCTTGGCAAGAGACAAGGGACACACATCAATCATTAATCAGGAAACCAGTTAACTGGCTTGTTTGTCACATTCTTTTAGCCAATATTAAATGGAAGTGTCCATACATTTGGACATTAGGAAGAATTTCTTCACAGAAAGGGTGATTAGGCATTGGAATGGGCTGCCCAAGGAGGTGGTGGACTCACTGGACCTGGAGGTGTTTGAGGAAAGACTGGATGTGGCACTTAGTGCCATGGTCTAATTGAAAAGGTGGTGATGGGTCATAGACTGGACTTGATGGTCTCAGAGGTCTTTTCCAACGTAATTGATTTTGTGATTAATTCCCTGCTTTAGTGATTAATTTTTAAAATAATTTCAGGTGTTACTTACATTGGGAATGACCTGGTGGTCGTGTGTTACTAACACTACTCTCAAAGGAAGAGTGGAAGTTGTGTATAGTTTCTTGTAAAATCTGTCTCTCTCGACCCTGTAAAAGAACAATAAAATAAAATAATTCTTAAATTTCTGTTTAAAAAGCAAATTTATGAAGAGTTCACAAAAAATGTGTAAATACATGTTTCCACGCTCAGTATACTATTCAGAATAATGACAAATCCTTACCTCACAGATATATATATATAGAAAACCTCATAGTAATCTTTTCCTGAAACTACCAGACAGCAATAGAAACATTTTCATTATTTTCTTCATCTCTTCATAGCATGAAGAATCATCCACCTCCCCTAATTTTTAGCCTCATCACTTGTTATTATTGATCTTAACCTGGGGAAACTATGTTTTGTTCATCCACGCTTCCACTATTAGAGGGAGAATGGACCTCAAAACCAAAAAAGCAGCTGAGAAGTGTCAGCAGGCCTAACCAAAACATGTTCCAGTACAAAATCCCTCCAATAAGAATGCTGCTTACTGTATACCATTCTTAGAAAATTTGCTTCTGTCATAAAAAAATTCAAAGGCAATAAAAGTTTAAGAAATTAGAGAAGTGCTATTTACCTAATCACAGAGGAATCAAAAACTGTTAGGCTAAACAAGTGACATCTTTCCCCTTACACTATACTCTCCAGTTGGACTATCACAGCCAGGAGATTCTTTTTAGCATCGCTGAAATCAGTATTTGGTAACTGCAATATGGCTCATGTTTACCAGTAGCTTCTTCACTGGACTAGGAAAGAGTGATTGCAAGACAACAGGGAGCAGCACAAAGGAAAATATTTTTCACACTAACCAAATAAAAATAATTCGTTTGGAAAAGAAAAAAATAATTAGCTTTTCTAACTAACATCTGCAACTGAATTTCAAAATGTATGCTGAATTAACAATATAAACAAGCCTTGAAATAACTTACTAAGTACAGTACTTCAAAACGCACCTTTCCTGCATTCAGTTCAGAAATAGCTGCCAAAATTTGCTGCCTTGATCCATCAGTTTTAATACCCAACTCTTTCAGATCACCATCAGTAAGGGTAAGGAAGGCTTCCATATCCACCTGCATATGAAGCAAAAAAAGAAGAAAAAAAGATAAGACAAATTTACCTATGCAAAGATTTATCACTGTAGGTTATATGTGGTTTGTTGGGATTCTGTAACTGTATTGACTTACTGTAAATATTTTGCAAAGAAAAATTTTTAATGAATTACCATCAGCAAATGGTACACATTTTAACACTCCCTTGTAAGGCTTTTAATCTGCAGTTAATCATTCAACGAATTAAGACAGTACATTTAAAATATTAATGGATTTTAATTTTTTTTCAGACAAGCTCTATTAATACAGAATATACACTCTCCATAAAAAAATTTCTCTATCTACAGTTGATAGTTGATAGTTGAATAAGCCTAAGGTTTCTCTCTCTTCTTTTCTTCCCCCCTTCCCCCAAGTATTTTTGGAATTTCAGAATACTGTGTTTACTTTTACAGTGTCTCCTGAGAAAAAAATGTTTTGTTCATATATCGTTTTTAACACCACATCCATAAGGCCGTGACAAGAACAAATATCTAAAGCCTTTCATATTGATATAAAGCATATTAATTACTACACAATGCTCCCTTGCCTATCATGCAGGGGAACAATAATAACCCAATGTTTTGTGACACAGCTAAATAGTCTGTGTTTGTGGTGCTGAATCTGAACTCTGCAGCAATGTCACTTTATTGCATGTCCATTCACTACTCTTTGCCTTGACCAAATAAACACACAATATTTGCTCACATCTGATACCGTCTTAAACATTGTAATGAATTAATTTTACTTATTTTCAGCAATGTTTTTATTGCATCCCTCAGCAACTGTCACAGGCCTCACCTACAAGGATGCCTATGTTCCCCAATTGAATTCTCCTGTTGCTTATTCATAGCAGATAAAAAAGAGAAAGCAGTCATCTCAGTGACTCACACCCTCCTGTTCTCCATCTACAAATGAGGATCCAGCTGTCACTCCAGGGATGATACAGTATGTGCTATAAACTGTTTAGCCACATTGGATATAGACATATACAGAAAAACAAGAGTGTAAAAACAGAGATAAAAACCCTATACAAAAATTGTAGGTTAAGTGTCAAAAGCTCTGATATTTGCAATATCCTGGAAAATGCCACGAATATTGCTTGGTCCATGTTTCAAGGTCCTCTGCAACTGGAAATGGTTGTAGAACTTGAAATCTGAGATTCTGGATCACAATTCTGATGTAATGTGCGTTGCACCCTACTACTGCTAAAACAGTAAAAAAAGAAAAATCTTTAAAAAAAAACCACGTACCTCTTGTTCCTCAAAAATAGGCTGATATTTCTCAAGAGACAATTTTTTAAGGATGCCAGTCAGTTCATCTGTAATAACAGAAAAAAACACAAAAAAACAAAAAAACAACCCCCACATGGATCACAAAAGATTTCAATGATCTCTGCATTATGAACTGCTGAAAATAATATTATACATTCCACATAGTCATATAAGGTCACTAAAAAATAACCATATTTATTCTCTTCCAGAAATTGAAATATTTGCCTACTCTGTTCTCACCTACTTCCATATACTGAAACTCTGTCTAGCCTTACACTGCTAGGATAAAATCTTTCCACTTTTATTGCCCTTTCTTCCTCATTAAGAAGTGCCTTACAGAACCAAACCACTAAGGGTAATTTAGGCAGTTCAATGCCTAAAATGTAGGGGCTTGGCCCCAGATGGCTGACCCAGATTATGCAGGTTAGACAGCAAAACTCCTCAAGCAGGCAAGGAACTGAACAGTGTATTTCTATGTCATCATCCAGGAAGGCAAACTGTAGAGCAAAGAACCACCCAGCTGCTCATTCAGAACACTAATACAACACACGGCTATCAGAACCTCTTCTCTCTAAGTGCCTGACATCCAGACAACCTTGAAGTCCAGTTAAGATGAAAACTGGACAGAATTTAAGTTTTACAAGCTTACCTTCCAAGGCTAAGAGCATTGAATATTGGCTTTCCTCTCAATGTTAAAATTAAAATCTGGAGGACCTGATAGTGACTCTTCCCAGACATTTAAAATGTGTTAAAAAGCATAAGTGCACTTTTAGAATACCCTGACTTGACCTCTCTTAATTACATGCTACTTCTCTCAACTCGGGTTTTCTTTTTATTGCTTTGATGTCACAAGTGACTAATTCTCTTTGTTTTCCCAGAAGTACCAAAGTGGTCAGTTAAACTAAGAAGTTGGAGTCAAAATTAAGAACATGAATAATTTACATTATACAACAAAACTATACTTAAATTCGCCATATAAACTCACTTTCACTTTAAAGACACCAGTAGTTCGTTCCCAAATGTACTTTGGTTTTATTTATTTCACTTCTTTCTCTTTTGACTGTCCCTTTTCTTTCATCATCAGTAGAAATATGAAAGATAATCTTTTTCTCAAAGCTTTTCAAAAGACATCAAGTATCTTGAGACAGACACACTTCTATGTACTATTCTGGAAGACTCCTTCTTTAAATAGAGGAGTCCACAAAAATCTAAAGAGAAAAATTCTAGTTGAGTCTTATTTTCTGCTAGGGTTTTGTCTTTTTACTTCAAGTTCAATTAACTTGGTATGTTTAATATGATTTGCAAAAGCTTGCATGGTCTCAGGCTAAAAGCCTTAGTACCTAAGGTTAATCCATAGGAAAAGGTAACCAGTTTTAAAAATGTCACACTGTTTGATGAAAAATACCACCTTACAGAAAGAAAACTTCTTTCATTAGAAGATGTTAGATATATTACCAACATTTTTTTCTTTTAGGTCATTAGTTAGTTCTCATTTTTCATCACACTGGTGGGCTTAAACTATGGGCTGTGATATGGAAAGAAACTTTGAGTATCTCTGAGCTCAGAGTCTTGTTGTCATAAACAACTATAACTTAAAACACCTTTTCTGCACAGGGAATGCTTTCTGCAGTAGGACCTTCATGTTTTCATCCTCCTCTCTTCCAGCTCCTGTATTATTACACCAAGTTTGAACAAATCCCCAAACCTCTCAGATTTACAACTCTTGCATAACATGTTGTTTCTCCTTTGCTTTATCACTCTCTTTTGCTCTACTCGTGTCTCCTTACCTACATCCCTGGAGAAAGCAAGGGTTCTTGGAGCTCTTACTGCTTCTGCCACATTACTCCCATTTAGCGCCTCCTTTTGTACTACTCTGTAGTAGTAAGGTAAGATTACCTTTCTCCAAGTTTTCAGAGCCTCCTTTTACTCTCACATGGTTTTGTCTTTCATGATTCTCCACATCACTGGTTCTCAGAATAGGGACAAGCTGTTGATGGTCCACCAAGTGGTTGCCTAAAGAGAAACCAAGCACACCTCTGAACCCTGCTGCCTACTGTTCCTTCACAGTAATATTCAATGCAAATCAATTTTCTAATTAATTTGACTTGAAAGAAAAGCAAAGTTAACATTGCAGGCCTTCTGTACTCACTCTTCTGATTACTGTTTGGCATATCAGCATTTGTACTGTTGCTACTGAATCACATCACAGTAAGAGAAGCCCTTGAATTAAAGGACCACTTAACTACCAAAGCTTACAAGCACAACGAACCCAGAGATACTCAGGCTTCTGACATTGCTGGGCACTCACAAAGCCCAGCTTCACTGGGTGACATAAGAACAGCTGATAGCTTGGGGAATTCCCCTTGTTATCCTCCTTTTATATAGTTCTAAATTGACAATTCTTATGTTATCAAGCCATCATTATAAACTAACTAAATGTGAAAGGATTTTCTCCAGCAGTCAGTACAATATGTCACAGTTAAGCCATAAGCAGGGGACAGAAAGAGGGTCAAGTATCACCTCTCTTTAGTGTCAAATGGAAGTGTAGTGTTCATGAACAAAGTCAGCATAAATTAAAACAAACCAAAATCAATACAGATAACATCAGAAAAACCAAAAATAGTACAAAGTGCCTCTTGCAGAAACCTGTAAGGTGCCTGCACATCTTATTTAAAAGATTAAGTCAAGTAATTTTTTTTACATTTTTGAGATATTTACAGAAGAAAACAAAGTTATTGATATCCTGTTCCCAATGCAGTAACATGACTTTATTTTAAAAAGTATTGTAATGCAGACCTAAAAGTTTAACTTAAAAGGTAGTAATCATACTGGAAAAGTAATAACATTACTATTCTTTCATATGACCTTAAGTAAACAATAGGTTGAAATACAGCTATTTTTGCCATTTAGAAAAATAAATGCGCTACAGCTCTTAAAAATCAACTGTATGTAGCTATGACTTGCCATGAATCAAAACTGTATTTCTGCAGTGATGTGCTTCACTGCATTTACTTAAAAAAATAATAATTTCTAATGTGGAGAAAGTGCATTTTCTACCCCCATCAAAGGGTGAAAAACAGGATTTAAGCCATCAAGGGGCAAAGGAAGGAGGCCATGTAAGAGTGGCCTACCTACATGAGAGCTCTGAGATGGTACCACAGAAGGGATCAGAGGTTTTGGGAGAGAAAAAGGCAGTTACAGCAGAATGCCAAACTCACTGT
This sequence comes from Empidonax traillii, assembly GCF_003031625.1. NCBI lineage: Eukaryota > Metazoa > Chordata > Aves > Passeriformes > Tyrannidae > Empidonax > Empidonax traillii. The sequence goes on along the minus strand of NW_020955389.1, from coordinate 3,282,219 downwards.
AAGAAACATCGTAATATATCTTCTAGAAAGAAAAAAGCTCTCATTCTCATGCAGATACACACTAATTCAGCACAGTTACAGCTTTAAGCAGTCAGTGCTCTCAATGAATAAATCTCCTATAATTACAGTGACCTACTCACCATCTTCTGTAATAGTACCACTGCTGGAACCGTTGCTTTTGGCCTGTCTGTGAGAAGAGAGAGAAGATTCTGCGTTTTGAACCTTAGGAGATGGGGAAGGTGATGGGGAAGGTGTGAGAGTTGGTGATGTGCTTTTAGATGTAGATGAAGTCCCAGATGGAGGTCTTTTGTTCATCTCCAGTTTTTGCTGTAGTTAATGATACAATCATTTCAGTTAAAAAAAAAACAAAGAAGTGTTTACCTATATAAGATGCTTCATTATTACGTAAGTTGCATATCATTTCTGCAGAGCATGTAGTCATAACTAGAAACTTCTGTTTGATCCATATTGAAATAATTGGAGCAATAGTGATTTATCTCAGATGAAAGTCTGCCTCCTCTAATTCATCAAGAAAAACACATTTAATAAGGCTTTAATTATTAAACAGTTTAATAATAGAAACAAATTTTGACTCTGAAAATAGGGACTTTCATTCAGAGATTTAATTAAATAAAGTCTCAATTAAAGCTTTTCAAAGCATATCAGAAGCTCATTTAAAGTAGCATTTCATGCTGGATTAATCAGAAATATGTGGTAGGCAAAACTAAGTTTTGGGTGCATTTAACAACTTGCAGCACTGGAATGAAAGTTTCTAGTCAACCCTTAAATTTGTTATTACCTAACACAAGTGAAATGATCCAAAATTATTAAGTTTTGTACATATTTAACACATTTGGAGGCATGGAAAACAGGAAAATATATGAGTTAAAATGAGGAATAAGAATATATATATATATGTATGTATATCAGTCTTTTCCAAAACAAGTCCCTGTACCTCATCTCCAAAATCCCTCAATCTATATGTCACTTCATGTTCTGCATTCACATTGAGCCTCTGAAGGAAAACTAGCTATGTCTTTACTTCAGAGTACAGTACAGGAATAACTAACACAAAACCACTGGATCTGTGCCATAAAAAGAAATAATGAGAAACCAAACTAACAAGTGCAGATCTACCCTAAGATCAAGTATTACATTTACTGAATTTTAAAACAGAATTACCTTAATAATAAATCAAACTCATGTCTTATTGTTAGGTTTGATCTTCTGTGGGCCTGTAATTAATAGTAAGGCTTATGGAGTTGAAAAGTTTCTACTACTTTAACAGGTGTTCATTCACTTTAGGCTGTGTAATGTTATACATCAGCCATCCATGACTGAGATATGACCCATTAAAATTAGCCATTTTTGGAAGCACAAAAATTTACATTTCTCTGTACCTTTACATGTCCATTGCCAACAATCTGAGCACACTGCAAATCAGACAGAGTGGATGAAGTACTTGACTGGACTGGACTGTGCTGTTGGCTGGGTTTCTGCTCAGGTAAGCCTGCTGCTTTTCTTCTTTGGGCCGCAATCTGAGACAAAACATTATCTGCACTGCCACCTAAACCAAAAAAATATAATAAAACCAGTCACAGAAATCAGAATTTTGAAATACTTGTTAACTCTCAATTCTCCCATTTCTACCACCACTCACTTTTGTTTAAAAACTGACTGGATGAAGCATGAGAGAATTGTAAGGTTCAGACCTGTCCAGGAGCTTTCAGAAAAAGGAACAAAAAATCAACTGCAAAAGAAAGAAGCCAGCCCTGTCTATATACACACAGAGCTGATTTTCATCCTCTTGGATATAGGTTTTTTGAGCCACCTCACCATATTGTCAACAGCTGCCAGGTACACTGCTTACAGCTTTGTTTTTGATTGAAAACTGATTTTTAAATTAAACAGCAAGTAAGCAGCATGGGTAAGAGTCAGTGCTATGAAATGCATGTTGCAATGAACCAGGATCCACCTGATCCACCATGGGTGGACCCAATAAAATCTGTATGTTTTTCTGAGACAGGGGCTCAGACAACAGATTCTTCTGTAACAGATGTGAGGCTTTTCTTCCCTTATATATGTGTTCAAAGTCCAATTCCAGTTCAACAAAATTTATAGAAGTTCTTTTAACTGAAGTTTTGCTCTCCAGCAGTAGGAGACCTCAGGAAAGGTTTCTCTTCTACCATCATCATAAACAGCAATTTTTTAGCTGAACCAGATACAAATTACTTTCTCACTAAAAATGGTACCTGATCTGTTGTGCAGTTCTCCTCCATGCCTGTTAATTCCTGCAATGTTATTGGATCCACCAGAAGAATGAGGAGAATGATTGAAGTTGTTGGAATTTGAAGGAGATGCTGGTCTTCTTGCAAATGTTGGTAATTTGACTGGTCTAGTACCTTTGCTAACAGATGTCTGGAAAACAAAATGAAAAATAATTTTCTTTCTCGACTGAGCACAATAAAGATCAAACTTCAACTGCTATTTTACTGATCCCACAACCTGCAACTTCCACTGAAGAACAAAAGGGATATCAGAAATATTCTTATTTTACCTAAGCAAATATACTGAATATATGCTATACTTATATAAATATACATACATTTAATATATATACTCAACCAAAGAAATTACACCATATAAAGCCACTAATTCTTCTTGATCTTTGGCCAGCACAAAATGAGCATATACGATGCCCCTGAGGTGGTCTGTACAGAATATTATGAGCAGTGTGGAGGAAAAAAAATGATCACATGTGAAACTACTTTCCAGAGAAATCCTGTGTTTATCTCTCCAATCTTACAAAACAGCTACCACCTACTTCTAGTCCATCATATCTCTGTTTCTTACCAGGTAAGCTGCAAGAAGTGACACAAACTTTATCTCCACCAGCTGCACTTCTGTATTTCGTTCAATCTCAACAGCTACCTGCATCCTTTTATTGATTTCTGCTAACTGAGGCACTACTGATCTAGTCATATGCTAGCCAAATCTTCAGCCACATCCTCCTTCCTTTCTTTTGCTCTTACACCACTGGCCACTGCCAGACATCTGACACAATGGCTTTTGCAGCTTAGTTTTTTCACGTTTCTTATCCTGTTGCTCAAATCACTTCTTCCAACTCTGACTTATTATGTTCCTCTCTTCCCTATTCCCTTAGCAAAACCTTTCTTTCCTCACAGAAGGACTAACGACTAGTCCTCCCCTGCTTCTCCTGCTCCTCACCTTATTGTGAGCTAATTATCCACTTACGTTACTATAATTACCTTTTTTAGGATGATAGATGTTTACCCTCCTGTTACGTCAATTCCCTTCTAAGACTCCACCTTATTCCACATAAATCACTCCTACTGATATTAAGCTAACTTCTATTTAAAAAAAGGAAATCAGAAAAAAATTCCTCCTAAAATGTCTTCAGTGTCCTGTTTCTAGAACTGACATGAAACACTTCTGGACTATGAAAATAAACTGTCCTCTGTCTACACTTGAGTAAAACAGTCCACATTTAGAGGAGTAAGCGTTTCTCTTTTTTCTCCTACTATGAAAGCAAAGGTTGTTGAGGTTGTTTTGTTTCTTGTCTCAAGACAAACCAGCTATTTTTCTTTTGGTTTGCGTTTTCACTAAAAACACTGTAGAATCAGGCAAGTTCCTTCTATAAAAATAAAAATAATTCAGACTTTTTCCCTTCACAATTTAAGGCTGCACGCCTTCAAGCCCAGTTGATCACTGCTTGCTACAATTTTAACTATTGCTAATCTTTGAGAATGTTATGTCTCTATATATTTGTCTTACTGATATTACTTCCCTCCCGCTCAGGTCCTAAAAATTCATCAATTATTATTCTTTTTTTCTGTCCCTTATCTTCTCCAAATCAGAGCAATTTCGACCACACTCCAGTGCCTGTACTTACTTTGGCTACTAAAAGACATGGGTGGAACCAGCAGCCACTTTGGTAGTTTGCAGCAAATTTGTTAGGGTTCTACTTTATTCTGATTACCAGGAAAAAAAAAAACAAAGACAAGAAAAAAAAAATCTGTTTCATTTCATACAAAACTTTTGTTCCATTATGTTCTTTCCCTGGAGATGTGCATTCTTCCTAAACAGCACTGCTTAAAAGGACAAGGAATTACTGAGACACTGGTTTAAAAGTAATTTCTAATCAGAAACAGTGTGGCTCACCAGTCAGCATGGCCTGGACATAACACAGTATTTTTGGACATACTTAGTTTGCTTACTATATCAGAGTTCCCACTGCTGTTAAAATCGTGCTTGATTGCTCTCTGTGGCCAGGCAGTTCTCAACTGTTCAGCTTTTCCATCTTTGCTGAGTCGTGTTCGGTCAGAATTCCAAAGCTCAAAGCTCGAGGGTGGTAAGAAAGGTGGTATCACTGCCTTCAGCTTATCGCTGGGTAGCCTGGTAAATGGGGCACTACTTCTCAACTGCGAGAAACAAAGAAAGGGGAAAAAAAAAAATCACTTCTTAAGAGAGATTACTAGGAGCTGGTGACATACTTTCAAAATTTTAAGTTAAGCAGAAAGATGGAGACATGCATTTTTACATAGAACAAAATGGAAATGAGACACAAGTAGTATTTTTGAAGAAGTACAACAGAGAATCCAATGAACATTGTTGCATCCCTCAATATTATGCTTATTCATTTGATAAAATGAATATAGTTCATTAAGTAGCAGAAACTTCTCTTCCTTCACTGGGCTAAATATTTTTCAAATTGACTTTAACAAGAATGTTAAAAATTAATTTTCAAAGATATAACAATGCAGTCCTCTCCGTATTTCCAGACAGAATAATTGCAAACAGTGAGCAATTGCCTCTTCCTGCTGTATGTGTTCTCCAGAAAGAGATTAAAACCAACACAACTGATTTGGCTCCTGGAGTTCTGTCCATCAGTTACATCTGCTTAGTTACATCAAAAGTTACTTAAACTTCTTACAAAAGGACAGAAAGAATAACCAGCCAAATTTAATGACATCACCAGTGAGTAAGCTGTAGGGAAATGTAAAGCTACAGCACAACAAAAGAAGAAAGAGAATAACACAAACAAACATCCTGAACTAAATATTTTGGGGTTGCCTCTACTAGTAATTTCACACTTCCATTGCACCATGTGCCATCCATGTGTTCCTCATATCATACATCTTGTCAGCGACTAATCATCTGTTCCATCTACTTTACTAATTCACTGCTGATCAAACAAAGGTATGGGTAACTCTTGAAAAAAGTCAGCACAGCTCCCATACCACACTACTAGTAGTACTTCCCAGTCTAAGAACTGTTGATGTATCAAAGCCTGACAGTTCTTGTCTAGTGACTATAAACAAATGATAGATCTCTTTCTGAAGGCAACTTGGACAGGAGGCAAAAACCTGTAAAAATTATGGGAGCTGCACAACCTTCTGAATGAGGCTGATGCACCAAGAACACTGCAACATACCATAGTTGTCAATAATTCATCATCCTTTCCTCCTTTCGCAGTGTTTGCACCTGAAAAATACATAAATGATGTTTTATTGTTTACATGCTCCTACTTATGTCCCCAAGGATAGTGTATTGTTCTCAAACAGTCAACAGCTTTACCCTCAGTAAGCACATAGAACAAAGATTTCCAGTGACACTGTCAGCCACCTAAATTAAAGTTATGCCAATAATCTTACTTTGCATCACAAGGCAGGGATGAGGGAGTTTCATGGAGAGCTGTACAATTTCAGCAGATATGCTTTACAATTTGGGTTTTTTCACTTTCTCTCTCTTCTCAGAATTATTTATTTATTTGTTTAAATAAATTGGTTTTCACTATATAAATTAGTTTATCAAAGATACTAACACTTCTCAGTGACCCGTCTCTATTCTCCAAATTTACGGTGCTTGCTGAAGAACGGTAACACGGCTATATCAGCATTTTCTGGCTTAAATGATGCTGCACTCAGTGTTCAGCATGATCAACAGTTCAGGAGTACAAATATCTCTTTCTATATACTACAAATATGTTGCATGTCTTTCCATTTATATTAAGCTAAATAAGAACGAATTCAATAAATTAGAAATAGTTCATCTTGAGTACCCCAGGAGAGCTCACTTCCCATAAGACAACTCTGCCTTTACCACTAGCTTTGTTATTTGTGATCCGAGCTGTAGCAGCATCAAGGTTTCCAGGGGCATCCGTATCACTCGGTGAAACTGCTTTTATAGTGGAATTTAGTGATGGTTCAGGCTCATCCGGAAAAGGCACAAACTGACTGGAAGGAAATCCATGGCGCAACGTCTGAGTCAACTTCAGCTTGCGGAATCGATTGGACATCCTGCTCCACCAGGACTAGATTGATAAGAAGACACAACAATTTAGTTCCAACTAAAAGGAAAAAAAAAAAGAGGAAATGAGATGTACAATTAAGTAATCCTTACAGCAGTGATAAAAGAATTCTGTCAAGGAGTTTTTGAGATAAACTAAACAGCAACATTACAGTGGTTTGCTATTATCAACAGGATCCTTCACCATCATTATCTCTTCCCTTATTTGTCAACTGGCAAATGCATTACAATGTTTTTCCACACTATCTGGAAAGCCAGGGTAGATAGAACTATTAGAGCAGTTTGAATATGGAATTTTTACAGCTACATAGCAAATATTTAATCTTTCCATTGGTTTCCAATTTCACCATCAATTCTTACACTCTCTGGCATCAACGAATGGGCATGTCTATTTTCTGCTTTTTAGAAGTGTGCGCAGAATCTTATCTGATATGAATGAAACTTCTCCTTAAGATTTTCAGAATCAGTGGCAAACTGGAAAAGTTCTGACAGTATTTCTGCCAAACTAAATATCCATAATCCATTCAGTGCTGTTAGACAAATAATTTAAACTCTACCAGACTAGAAAGACTATAAACTGAAAAAGAGCAAGGCAAGGAAACAACACAAACCTTAGGACTACTGTACCTACAACCTTAACCCATACAGGTATCACGTATGTGGAAATTGTTACACAAAAGGACTATCTTTGCTCAAAGTAAAATTTATTCAAGTATTCACAGACTTGCACATTTTTACAGGCAGAAAAAGCAAGATGCTTCAATTCTTTAGCAGGACATTTCTCTAGACTATGAAAGACCTATGCAATCTGCATTAAAAATCACATGGTTTGTAGGTAAATCAGTCAGATTATAAATATCTTCTGATTATTTCTTAGTAAAGTCTCTTCTTCCCTTTCTGAAGCCCTTTTTAAAAAAGTTATATAAAAGTGACAATATTTCATCAAGGCAGATTTATGTGATAGCCAATCTAGATAACAACACTTTCCTACTTTACTCTTTATTCTTAACCACCCCTTCTCACAACATGTATTCTGCTCTCTTCTTTAGTATTTTTCAGCTGCTCACTGATGTATGTCTTCTCAACTGCCATATAGTACAAGTAACATAAACTGTAAACTTATGTCCTGCATATTAATCCATACAGCAGAAGATCATTAAATAGATTTTAAATCTGCACAGAGCATTAGTAATGGATAGAGTTCTCTGACCTCTGAATCTCTTTGGAGTCATAACTAATAAAGATTTACGTTAATTTCAGCAACAAAGATCTGATGAGAAAAGGCAAGAGAGACAAAGAGCTCTGATAAAGCAATAAAACCCACACAGTTCAGCATTTATTCACCTTCCAAAAGGAACTGAAAAAAAATTCATCTAGGTTTAACCCAGAGTACAATGAATTTACAAATGAGAGTGCTTGCACAACGTGGTTTAGTTTTGTTCACTGAAGCTGGCTTGCTTGTGTAAGAAAGATCACTTCTGACTGCCTATCATCATCTCTGTTACTCTTCATCACAGTGCTTCTGCTTCTTTAACATGTGCTCGCACCACAAACTAACCCCAAACACAGTAAGTACAGCCACCATGTTACCAGACAAAAACCTGCTGATATCTGGCAAGAAAGGAACTACAGTGGAGAGGTTTGTCTTGTGCTCTGGTGGTCACAGTATGGTTTGAGCTCCGGGGTTTTTAGTCTGCTGTTGCAGGAGGTTGTGGCCTCTCCATATGTCCCTACCACCTCACACAGGTACAAAGGTTGGAGTAAAGGGCTTTAAATTAGACTGAAGCAGTCAAGTAATGCATTTATGGTTAAAAACAGTGTCAGTCAAAAGGCTGAAATCTAGCAGAAGTGGGAAAAGGCAACAGTATCAAAGAACTAGAAAAATTATGTTGCCCCCTGAGAAATACCTTAGACATTTGTAACGAAATTAGGAATGAAAGAATAAGGGGCAGAAGTGGAAATCTCTGCCTTAAAACTTTAATCTAAAATAGAAACCGAATGTGATAATTCACACTGCTTTAATACTGACATTGAGAGCATAACTTGCTGAAAACAAGCAGGAAGAAAAAAAAGGAAATAAAATTTTTGCATATGGAAAAGGCACAGCTTTGTTTTCAAGGCTATGAAATGCTGAGAAACAAAGCAGTTAGCAGTTCTTGTGTGAAAGAGGTAAATAATGAGATCATGAATATCCCCTGCATAATCAGTAGGTAAAGGAACAAGGGCCTCTATTATGCATAAATAACAAATAAAAGAAACACATGACAAAATAAAAAGTCTACTATTTAATGACAAAAGTGGTGAAAGAGAAGAGACTGAAAAGGGTTTCTTTTTCTAAACTCCAAAAACCGCCTACCTGTGATCAGATATTTTAGTATGAATACCATTAACAGGAGGAAGGTAGGAATACATGTCCAGTTGCTTTACAGAGCAGGAGTATTTAAATAGGCTTGCAGAAATTAAAACCAGAGAAGATTGATTAAAATTACCCTAGAGTAACTACAGACAACATGATCTCTGAACAAATACTGTTTATCTTCAATAAAAAAGGATGGAGGAAGCTACAGAAATCAGACAAAAGACAAAGGCACAATCACCCAGAGAGGAAAAATCTGAAAATTTGTTGATGAAAATGACCTTAACCTGAATGGATATAACTGAAAAAACTTCACATATCATCCCAGCTCATATGATGCAGCGTATGACATGGCTTTGTCAAGAATAAATCCCACCAAATTAATATCTCTTTTTTACACTCCCCAACAAACTCAGTGACATATTAGATCCAAAATACTTCTTAGCAATTATTTTCTCTGCTTATACATTACAGGAATTTTTAATTTAATATGATTTGTGTTATTTATCAAGAGTGAACATATTTACCTTTAGACCTCCTTTGTCATCTGGCAACACTGGGACATTTAAGGATTGCCTGCTTCTGGAACTAGGCAAAGATGATCTGTTGTTCAGTTTATTCTTGTCTTTGTCTACTTGCATGCATGCTGATGCCAGTAGCCTTACAAGCTCTGTGTCTAAAAGAAAGCAAATTAGAAAGACAAAGTTTGGTCTACTTTCCTAAATCATGACTCTGACACTTTCCTTCCAAATTTCATGTAAGTAATAATGGATCTTCCACTCAAACCCAAAGCAGATGAATCCCCCAAACCTCCGTCTTGACCTATGTTTCCCACACCTTGGGCTGTAGTCTTATCATCACCTCTCTAAAGGGATTTATCAATATAAATAAGCACACTATTCAGTCAGAATCAGTCATGCATGACCAAGTGAACTGCCTCTTCTCACATTTTGTACAAGTTAAGAACAATATTGTGATCTTCCCTTTTCTCACCTGGCACAGAAGAGAGTAGAGAAAAATGAATATTCTTTCTTCAAGTGCAGGTTGCAGAAAAGAAGCTCGAAATTAAATCCCAAAGAGAAAGGAGATGTTCAGCCTGGACAATGAAGGGACTGAAAAGAAATGGTAAGAAAAAAGGTGGACAAAAAAGAAATAAGAAAAAAAAGTAAGAGGAAGAAAAAAGACATGAGGACAGGAAAGCAAAAAAAAATATTCTCTAAATCTGCATTTTATATGGCACTCAGGTAGGATTTTCAGAAGAACAGACAGAACTGATTGAGAGAGAAGGGTTACAAGACAAACTATTCTGTCGCAGAAGTTAGTTCTAAAATAATTCACTGTATTTATTTCCTAAAATTTCATACTATTAATGATCTATTTTTGACAAGGAAATGAACCTCCTAGAGACCAAAACCATTATAATGTGTAAATACAGAGAAAAGAAACATTAATTTCATTAGCAGTAGTGGGTTTTGGCTTCAGATAAATCAATTTAGGTACCAAGCAAGGCTAACAATAACAAATTACATAGGTTAAGCAAACTAAAACAAAAACTAAATGTATTTCATTGAAGTCTTCCCAAAGCATGCTGCTTTTTCAAAAGCACTCCCTTTAAAAAAGTGAAAAACAACCTGAACCCTGAAGTGTGATTTATTCTCAGCCTTTACAGAACTAGTGGGAGGTTCAGCCAGGAGTTCCCTACTTTTGTTCTGACTACACTCTCTTTGTCCTACCCCTTCGCTGCCCTTTACCAAGGGGAAATTTCTAACTCCAGTCCACAGCTCTGTGCTGTGGACACCATAGGACACCTGTGCCCCCAAAAATGCCACTGAACTGGCTCTTGTGACACAAACACCATAATTTTTTTAAGCATCTTCAAAAACGAAATCAAGAGGAATGCATAAAATCTGTTATTCCACAAACGTATACATGATCATCTAACCAATTAACTCAAACCTCACCATTTTCAGGCAATGTTCATTCTCGTTCCTGTCCAGCCTGGACATCAGAGGATACTTCCTAGCAACTTGAATGTATTTTCTAGATCAGAAGTTTGTTTGTTTATGTTGTACATTTCCCCAGAGCCTTCTGAAATAGCATACCTGGATCATTCAGCAGCATTATGAGGTCAAAAGCTGTGTATCCATTTTTTGCACGAAGATTGACGTCCGCTCCTTGATTTAACAAATACTTCACAACGTTTTTGTTTCTTTAAGGGAAAACCAAAAGGTGTTGATCACTTAAAAAATAAATAAAATAGAAACCCCCAATATTCCATTTTAAACCTTTTATAACATCGCACCTCAATTAGAGATGTTTTACCTTTTCTGCAACTAATCTAGTGTTAAATTTATTCACAAGCTCTTCAGAAGCTCCCATGATTCTCTTGTCAGTCGCTGTTTACTCACTACAAATCACATTAATCGACATGCAGAAAGTCAGCCTTAAAAAACCTAATCTGAATAGCCAGTTTCTTAAACTGATCCTTTGAAATGACTGGAATTTGTTGCCAAACACCCTCCCAGTGAAAGGTCATTAATGCCTAGGGCACAAAAGCAGATGAAAATACAAAGGTCAGCTCAGTAGTCATCATACGCCATCACTAGGACTTCAACTCAACCTCACATTCACGACTTGTATATTAAGAAATAGCACACAGAAAAGCCAAATAAACTTCAAACAGCACTTCACTTAATTACAGATATAAATTATATAATTGAGAAAGCACATTATCACTTCCTTGAGGTGTTTAAAATGCAAAAACAATCGGCATTAAATGTCAACCAACACAAACGCCTTCCAACAAAAGCTCCTACAAGGAGCATAAAAGACACTCACCATCTGAGTTCCATTAGCCCCCCTCCCCTCCCATGCACCTGAATAAATAAGCAGGACTTGCCTCCTGAGTTGAAAACAATATTTCAATTCTGCCTACAAAATAACTGAATAGACAATAAAGCTATCAAAAAAATATATTTAATACAAAACTCCTCTTGAGCAGCAACTGACTTTGTATAAAAACACACTCTGACATGCATAAGCAACACAGAGCAAAAACGTACTCAAGCAGCAATAGGTGACTGCAAATTCTAACACTGAAGGCTGACAAACAGATCTCAGTATCTCCAGAGCATCACTTTTTATCATACAGACAAAGTTTTCGCTGCTGAACTCACTCCAGACAAAAATCAACCCAAAATGGAGGAGGACTGTTTCTCCTCTAATAAAAATTTAGCTTATCCTAATGACAGCTCCTCTGCATACTTCTCATTACTTCTCTTCCTTAAAATTGTATCATCCCTCCACCTTGCTTTCCAGTCCTGAACCTTGAGGGCACACAGAGATGCAATCCTTTAGAGCCCCAGCTCTAAAGAACTTGTCTGCTCCCTCCTTCAAGCCTGAGACCCTCCACACCACTGAAGCACTGAAGCTCCTAAGGAAGGGTTAGCTGAGGTTCTCTGGAGGCTAAAGATTTCCAAATGTTAAGAAAATTTGCAACTGGTCCATGCCAAAAGAAAAGGCTAAGATGTAAAGTACAGAATTACAAGGCTAAGTACTTATTTATACATGTGAGGTGTCCCGGCCAAACTGGGGAACCCCAAATGTGGCTTTACACACAGGACTCTTGCACCCTTCAGCTGTACACTGACACTCGCAATTGCTCATCACAAAAAAACTGTATTCAGACAGTGCCAAGTGTATGACAGAGATCATACATGAAGTACCACCCAAGCAAATTTCTAGGCTCTGACTCTTAAGTGGCTATCTACATTTATAAAGGAGCTTTAGAGAAAATGACAGTTTGGTTGCATTTCTGCAAACTCCATGAAAACTAAAGGCTGAATAGGGAAACACAGCAATGGTTTAAAACTGGAAAATATGGTACATGGAAGGGTGACTGCCTAGAGGTTTCACAGCTTGATGTCAGCTTACAACCCTGGCAGGGTGATACTATCTTTCACAATGCTGAAAAACATCAAAGGCTGGAAACTGAAATCTGCACCAAAGCTCCTGGTGCCTGCCTGGAGCACTCTGTTCCCAGCATTTATTGAGCAAGCTTCAAGTTGCCAAATGTTTCACTCATTCTGAAGTTCAAACATCATTCAGGTCTGAAAACCTGAGGGCAGCGCATGAGTCATGGAAAACTAAGGTCACAAGTCTCTCTCAGTTTCTTGTAAGACCCCTCTGCTTCCAGAGTCAGTATCAAAAAGTTCTTGTTTCTATTGGGATGCAAGAAGAATTAAACTTCTTTACTGCTAGACTCAAAGACAGCATATATCTTACCCGTGGTATGTGGCCTGCATCAGTGCTGTCCAACCATGAACATTATCCTGTTTATCAACATCAGCACTTTTCTCAACAAGGAGCTGAACAAGGGGCAGCTGTCCAGTTACAGCTGCAATCATTAATGGAGACGCACCGTCAACATTGGTAATATTGACCTGACTTGGGTCTTCATCAATGATCTCTTTAACCAGCTGGAAGTTTCCTGCAAAACAAGCATAAAACGTAATCTATATGAGCAACAGAGAACTGCTCAGCCACTGAATTATTAAGTATTTTGATTTGCTGACACTGGTCTACATTTAGTGGAATTAAAACAGAAAAAAATAAAGTACAACAAAAAAGAGCAACTGCAAAACCAAAGCTAAAATTCTGTACTGGTCTCTGGTGTTTTAGTTAATTAGTACATCTTTTCAGCCTACATAAAATTGTGGCATAATCATGAGGCACTGTATTTGCCTGATTTTCCCTACCTATACACTTACGGTGCAATTCCATTAGAAGAATTATTTTCTGAAATGAACAACTAAACCAGGAAGCTGTACAAACTGCATCCCACATGTGAAGACACAAATAGGGAATATTTCTATTAAATTGTGGTAAGATGATGTTGTGCAATGAAAACTGATGACTACAAGATCCCTGTTCCATTTCCACAGGCTGAAATCACAGAAAGCAACAATTTTATAATCAGACTGAGTGGGTACAAAGGCACTCTAAAAGGTGGCAGAGGAGGCCATCCCTTGCCTTAAGCAGGTAGAAAAATACTTTGTGTCACACTAACCCATAAGTTCCTCTAACAGAGGTAGTTCACTGATTCAAAAAACCTCTACTGACAGAATTCCACAACCTCCCAAGGAATTAAACTATTCCAGTGCTCAACTTCCTTATATTCAGAATTATTAAGTTCCGCCTCCAGTATTTGAACTAAATCTCCAATGCAAAACATCCCTACTCCCTGCTCAGGAGTAATGCATCATTTGCCATCTTTCTAAGTTTTTTAAAGTGAAATGAATGTTCCAGTTTCCAAGTATAAGGGCTGTTAGTCACGTGAGTTCCTGTCTAGATTAGGAAAAGCAGTACAAAATATGCTATTAAACATAATTTAACAAGGTTGTTGTTTTTTCTTAAATTAGGAGCAAGCCCTTTTAAAAAATATATGAGGTAGTCAGGGTTATCTTAGAGAGCTTAAGCTCACCCACCTACCTTATTTTTTTAATGATATATGGCAGGCAAACGCAGGGAAGTTAAATGAAAGAAAAGATCTGTGTGACTGTATGTACCACCATAGGAACAGAGGCAGGAATAAGCAACTCATAACTGTCACACAAATGAAAAAATTCTCACCTTTTGTAGTGAGTTTCTGTGGCTGGGTTTTGGTAACAGGGGGGCTTACAGAGGTGGCTTCTGTTAGAAGCTGCTAGAAGCTTCCCCTGTCCCGTGGAGCCAGTGCCAGCCGGCTCCAGGACAGGCTTCCTACCACTGGCCAAGGCCAAGCCAATCAGGAGTAACAGTAACACCTCTGTGATAACGTATTTAAGAACAAAAAGCTATTCTGCAGAGAGAATTCCAGCCAGGGAGAGCAGAGTGAGAACATGGGAACAACAACGCAGACACCAAGGTCAGTGCAGAAGGAGGGGCAGGAGGTGCTCCAGGTGCCAGAGCTGAGGCCCCGCAGCCCGCGGTGCAGACCATGGTGGGGCAGCTGTGCCCCTGCAGCCCATGGGGGACCATCGGGGTGCAAAGACCCCCCTGCAGCCCATGGAGGAGCCCATGCTGGAGCAGGTGGATATCTGAGGGAGGCTGTGAGCCCGTGGGAGGCCCAAGACGGATCAGGGTCCTGCTGGAGACCTGCAGCTCGTGGAGAAAGGAGCCCATGCTGGAGCAGGCTTTTCCCAGGTAGGACTTGTGGCCCCTGGGGGGACCCACATTGGTAGAGCTCTTTTGTGAAGGACTGCGCCCCATGGAGGAGTGACCCACAGGACAGCAGTTTGGGAAGAACTACTGCCGAAGGGATGGACTCATGCCGGTGAGGTCCATCAAAGACTGTCTCCCACGGGACGGACCCCATGGGAGCAGGGGAAGGACTCCTCTCCCTGAGCAGTGTCAGAAACAACTAACCATAACCCCCTTTCCCTGCCTCCCTGCACTGCTGGGGAGGAGGAGAGAGAACACGAAGAGAAGGAGGGGTGGGGGGAAGGTGTTTTTAAGATTATTTTACTTCTCACTCCTTTGCTCTGATCCTGCTAGTAAAAATTTAAGTACTATCCCCACTTGGAGTCTGTTTTGCCCATGAAGGTAATCAGCAACTGACCTCTCCCAGCTCTTTTGTCAACTCATGAATCCTTAGCTGTTGCTTTTTCTCTCCTCTGTCCAGCTGCAGAGGGGAGAAAGTGGCTATAGTGGGTACCTGGCATTTGGCCAGGGCCAACCCACTAAACCTTTACACAGATGGTAAACTGCTTCATGGCATGGGCTGCCTTCAACTCAATCACAGGCATGTACATTTTTCTTGGACAGTCAGTCTGAATTCCAGACAAACCCTGCAGGCACTCGAGAGCACTCACTAGAACTAACACCCACCCACAACACTCAGCTGATTTGCTGGAATGGGAATGACACAAAAGTACAGAACTAGTTTTTTGAGTCTCAATTTGGTAAAAGGCAGCAGGTGGCTTTTTAAATACAAACCCACATCACAGACTTCGTTAAATAGAAACCCTGCAACCTATAGAGACTCCAGAATTTACTTTGAACCCTGGCCTGGACACCCCTTAACCTAGTGAGTTGCTTTTTTTAACAGCACTGCCAAAAAAACCCCAAATACATACAGTATGCTGACCAGTATTCATTTGGCCTTTCCCCTACTACTCCTTCTGACCCAGTACCAACACTTGTAAATCTCAATAATCACAGGGGTACAAGAAGGGAACTTGAACTCTCTGAAAATCTAACAGACCTGAGACTTTCCCAGGAAGACATCTTGGTAGCTTACACCTGAAGAGAAGAAACAGAAATCTGTTTCCCATGTTAGCAAACAAACACTCAGAGCAAACAAACTGCTCTGAAGTTACAACAATTAGACATAGTGGAAAAATTGTTCAGTACTTACCCAGTTTCAAAGCATGAAAGACATCAGGTTGCCTCTTTTCTGCATCTGTAAGGAATATAAATATTTGTATTAGCAATCGAGAAAAAAGCAAAAATTTCTAGTAAATTTTTAATAGCAAAAACTACTAAAAATTACATAAAACTACCATAAAACATGTTTAGACATAAATTTAATAATACAAAGAAACCATTGACAACTTCTTTATTCTTTTTGGGAAGTGTAACTCACCTGTCTGGTGTTCTTTGCAGAGCTAAAGCTACAAATCATAATAAAGCACCAGCACAGGCTTTTCAAATTCCACTCTCCATCAGGAAATTGTATTTGGTAACTCTAGTGTTTCCTGCCTGGAAGACTAAAGTATCCATTAAAGAACCACAGTATGGTTCTGTGGTCAGGTGTAATCCTCTGTACAATAGTGAACACTCAAATAGTACAGAATTAATTTTGCAAGGTGACTCAAAAGGAGTTTTAGAACCTGTCCCAGTTTCATTTCCTCTTGAGTATCGCTGGGTTAATTTGTGAAGGTCACAAAAATAACAGTGACAGTTTATCTACTTGTTATTAGTGCATTAATAGATATCCTTCCACTCCCAGATTACCATTCCCATAATAAGAACTGTAATTATTACAAACTGTAGTATTTTGAGTGAAGGATCCTCTGCCATTCCACTGTCCTCGCTTTAACAGCCTTCTTCAGTACTTTAAGGTGCATGACCACAGAAGGTCTTTAAAGATTCATCAACCCAACTCTGTCTGCGTATACATCCTGTACATACATGTGTATATACATGCATATCCATGTCTATTCCTCAAGGGACTGGTCATGAGCAAAAATCTAGTCAACCAGTTCTGTCTGGCAGCATGGCTGTCAAAAAGCCCTAGAGCTCCAGCTTAACTTAGGAGTCAACACCTGACTGAGTTAAAACCTTCCCTGAAGCAGAAATAAATGTCTGATTTTTGTCCTTACTTCTTCAAATACGAAGGAAGCTTGACCTGCAGGAATGGCACCAAATGTAAATAAAAATGAACAATTCTGGGGCTTGTGGACATGTCCACATGGTAGTGCAACATAGACATAAATAGGTAGATTTAAGTAAGCCTATTTGGGTATCACAGATGGCATAGAGTTTAATGTGGAGTATCCTACCTTGAAGAGTTTCTGCCACCATGGCTGGACGGGTGGTAGCACCTGAAAAAGGATCTTTCTAGAGCTAGATACATCCTTAGATTTCATAGCAAGCACTCCAAAGCTGGAAAATCCAGATACAGCTCTTCCAAACCCTCTTGCCAAGCACCCCCCAGCACAAAGCATAATCTACATGTCTACATCACAAAGCATAAATATCTTGAAAAGTGTCCCCAAAACAGCCACATACAGAATAAGGTCTCAGTCTCTGAAATGACTTATTGATGTTCAAATGTCCTACACAACGTTCAGACTAAACTGATTAATTAATTATTTCCCTCTCCTCCAAGAATCAGAGAAGTAGGGGACATGCTGACCTGCTATTCATCCACATTAATACTCGGTTTTCTTAGAATACACAGTACACTTCCAAAGGACTTTGAGGAGGTTTCATATTCAGACCAGTAGAAGAACACAGTAAGTTAACCTCATCTGGTTCTCTGTGTATCACAGGCCTTGTATGCAACACCCAATGAAGACAACCCAAGGACGAGTTTTAGAGAGGCGTTTAACCTTGACTGCAACTGTTAGAGATCGTACACCTCTAGTCATTAGGTCTAAGCTTCACCGTAATATCTTATTTCCCATTTAAATTCCTCTAACTTTAAACTCACAGTTTTTTTATTTAGCAACCATATGAAAAGGCCCTCAGCTATTTAATTTCTGTCCTTAACATGAACACTTTATTAACCTCACTTCTTAATCACTTCATCACAAAAACAGACAGACAGAACTCTTCAGTCTTTCTTGACATGTCAGGTTAACCAGATTTTCTATCTTTTAGGTTTTCTTTGAGTCTGCAATATCATTCCTTTGGTATCCTATTCTGGTTTTTATGGCACTTCTTTGTGTCATTTCAAATAGGCCTTTATAATTTTCCTACTAAATGAGCATCTAGATCACATGCTTTAAAAGTAAAAAGTATCTAAAACCTTAAAACATTGTATAATGTTTTACCTGACTCTTATTGCAGGGCAGTAATCTCACCCTGCTAACATGGAAAAAAATCTGTTGACATTGGGCACTCGTACCTCACCTGAAATAGGCGTACCTACTCCAACCTTTTCAAAATAGTCTAGTTACAAACTATAAAGAACATCATGCACATACCAAATAAGACCTTCAATTCCTAAATACACAATCAAAACTGCAAGAAAGTGAAACAAAAAAATAAAACTCCATACCTGCCTGAGGTCTGATCGTTGTGAGAGATTCCAGGTAGTCCTTCATGTCTTTGTGTTTGAAGCCAACAGAGATTTCAAAAGGTGTTTTATGCAGTACATTCAGGTGATCAGGATTGGCACCTTTCTCCATGAGCTGCTGGGCCAAACTCACCTTTCCACTAACAGCTGCCAGCATTAAAGGACTCCAGCCCATCGTCTTCACAGTATAATTACAATCAGCTCCCCAGTCCAGTAACAGATGTACCACTGCCTCATGTCCATGCTGAGCAGCTGCCATTAGTGGAGTGATATCGGGAAGGTCATCTCTGCTGCTGTTAAGTATGTTTGTGCTAAAATGGTCGTAATTGTCTACAAAAGCTCCAGATTCCAGCAACAACTTCACCATGCTGACATGGCCACCTCTGGAGGCCATTGTGAGGACACTGGCTCCTAATTTATTCTGTGCATTGAGATCAGCACCATTCTCCAGCAAGATGTGGGCCACGCTTAGATGTCCAAACCTTGAGAGAAAAAAGTTAGGGAGGAGAATTAACAACTTGGATGGCCAAAACCAACTGAACTCGGAAAACTTTGTCATCTAATTGGCCTGTTGACTAATACGCTATGAGGGATCATACACACAACAATGAACATGACAGTGGCCACCTTGTTGGTGGAGAGCAGTTGTCAGCTGAGCACTGTAAACTAAACCATTCCACATGTACCACTGAGCATGCCCATAAAGCAGACTCGTATTTAAGAGGATGGTCTGGTTAAAGCAGCAATGTGCCAGTCTCATTTTCAGCTGCATGGTACCAGCTCATAACTAACATGAACCAGAGGGTCATCATTTTATTTCTAGGACGATATCACATTCAAGAATCAAAGCGTATTTGTTTCTAGAGATCCTGATTAAGTACCCTCGTTACTACTGAACAAGCAAAAACTGCGAAGAATCAGTGCTAAGTAAAAAAAGAAAAATGGCCATTTTATGAACTGGATAGCTAGTCTTTCATATTGGCATTATCCCCTGTTTTCCAGTTGTAAACCATCAATTCACACCCACAATGAAAGAAGACAGGCATGTGCCCATTAAGCTCAGGGACGAACACAGCCAGTGACCACAGCTGTTGCGAGGTAACCTGAACTTTGCTTAACACCAAGGGGATCAGAGAGAGAAATGGCTCCATCAGAGGAGTGGAACAACTGTCTATGTGAATGGTCTTCCCTAAAACAATCAATGGAAAATATTCTGCTTCCAGGTCAGCCAGACCGGCATGGGGGAAGTGTCTACACAGATCAGCCCAACACAGAGCACGAAAACCGAGCAATTGACAAAATGAATTTTGAAGAGAGCAAGGTGCTTGAGCTGGGCTCGGCTTCCAGCCACATACTTCTCCCTCGTAATTGGGTATACCCTGTGTGTGAGTTGACAGAGACAGGCAGCTGTAACCACCACAAATTTGCAGCTAAAATAGAAAAAGTAAATTCATTTCTGTTAACTTGTGAACCTGGGGATCCCCAAAGCAACATACAGGTAGAGGTACAGAGTCAGAGACGCAGGCATTGTTATCAGTCTGTGCTAGAGGATCACTGGCCTGCTGTTCACACAGGCTTATCAAGAGTTATTCCCAGCTGGAAGGTCACTTGAGAGATTTACAATCCTCCTGGACAGTCTTCTGATCTTTAACCCATCCCTCCCAACACCCAGCACTGTGGTGGTGAGCCTACAGGGACTGGTAATGGCTGTGCTGTTTGTCTTACGACTCGACTGTCTGTTGCACAATTGCTATGTCAGGCTTGTGCTACAATTTCAGATTGCTGTATCACTGAGCTAAATCAAAATCCTGTGTAACATCCAGTATATTCCAATAAAGAAAGTTGGAATGAAATCATTAAACCCTCCTTGTGCAGAATATCTACAAGAACTTGGTCAGAGTACTGAACTCGGCCAAGAGTTTTATCAGTAACCGAACTTTGATATGACTTGATTATCAGAGGCTCTGCTGGTTTGTCAGTAAGCGAAAGACAATTGTGCAAGCCATACACCCAACCAGCTAGGTGACCGTGAGGAAAAGGAAAACCTTTACTGTTCCTCAGCTGAGGAATCCCACATTTTAATACACATAATACTTTGACGAGATGTGTGTGTTGTGCTCTTCTTGAAGACATTATGCATTACTCTGTTTGTGCAGTGCTTGTAACACAATCCAACTTCAACACTTTGTACAGTCTTTGTACACTGAAGCAGAGCAAATGTTAGTTGAGGAAATCCTGAATAATGCTACTAACCACTAAAAGCAAAGGTGAGACCAAAAGTCCTTAGCTTCCCTTCAGAAAGTACACAGTTGCAGGAGGAAGCCTCCAGGGCCTGCATAGTCACAAGGTCTATCCTGGTAGCCTTCAATTCATCACCTCAGTAGAGCCTGCAACCCCTGTACACATGATTAATTTTATGCACATACGCTATCTCCTGTGCAATGTCAACAGGACTAATGACAGCAAGAAAATTAAACATCTGTGTAGTCTGAAACTTTGCTTGGTATAAACACTATGTTTCCTTTTTGGTTATTCATTAAAAAGAAAAAAGAAACATGCTCTTCTACTTTATGCTTTCTGCACAGGTTTCAATAATACATACGATACCTTTCAAGTGTCAGCAAGCCATTTCTTGAAATCAGAGAGAGGGTTATAGTGATTTGACTTTATTGTTTTTAGAGAATGACCGTATGGTTTTCATTAAGGGGAAAAAAATCTAAGACTGTCTCTGCAACTTTTTTTCCTTTTTTTTTTTAACCTTCATAAAATAACAAAATTGTTGAACCTTGTCTTGCTTGTTCTTGCTGGGGAACCAGCTGTGTGACTCATTCTTTGGGAACTTTCTATGGCCATTAATTGAAAAGAGCAATGTTGACTTTGAAACAGATTCTTTTCTTCCAAGTATTCAAACGCTATGAAACTGGACCAAAATAAAA
>NW_020955389.1:3174251-3259943 GCF_003031625.1 Empidonax traillii | reverse complement strand
AAAAATTAAGTATGGGTACGTGCATATCCTACTGTCACAGAAGGAAAGAGGGGAGCAGTGTTTTCACGTTCAGGTTACCTTTGACAGCAATTCTGCGCTGGCTTTACCCTAGAAATAGCGTTCACTGCTTCAATCGCCACAAAAGATAAAAACTTAATACCCCACCGCAACATTTACCTAAATCTACACTAGACATCCCCTCCTAACCCACCCCCAAGGACGGTAACAGGTGACGGCTCGGATCCCCGGGGATAATTCCGAGATAACGCCGGGATACACCGGCCACGATCGACCGCAGCCTCCAACATGGCGCCCGCCCTCTCTCACACATGCCTGACCCGCCTGGAGCTCCCCGGCGCTCCCGGGCGCCCTCCCCCGGCCCGGGGACCGGGATACGAAGGGCAAGGGAGCTGAGCGCCCGCGGCAGCGCCGGGGCGGGGAAGGGAGGGAGGGCCGCTGAGGCTGAGCCTTCCCCGCCCCGGCGCTGCCGCCGACTAGGCCGGTGTCCCTCGGCAAGGCGGGACAGCGGCCAGAGACTCCCTCCGGTGCCGCTCCCCCCGTCCCGTACCTGGCCGCTTGCATGAGGGGGCTCCATCCGTAGTGGTTCCTGCTCTGTACCGAGGCGCCCTTCCGCAGCAGGAACCGCACCAGCTGCTCGTGGCCGCCCGCCGCGGCGAACTGCAGCCCCGTGTTCCCGGCCTCGTCCGTGCAGTCCACGGGCACGGCGGGGGTCGGCGCGGCCGACGCTTCTCCGCGAGGCTCCGCCACCGCCTCCTCGGGGCCGCAGGAGGAGGGGGCCGCCGGATCGGCGGTGCCGCCGCCGGGCAGCCCCAAGAGGCGCCGGGCAGTCTCGCAGTCGCCTTGCTCGCAGGCGCGGAGGAAGAGCTGGACCTGGGGGGGCACCCCGCTCTCCCCCATGGGCAGCGCCGCCAGGCCCCGAGCAGCTCAGCCGCCCGACCGCCACAGCCCCCCCGCCAGCGGCTCGACGGCCGCCGGGAAGGCAGCGGGGAGGAGGGGACTCCGCCGGCGGGAGGAGGCCGGCCCAGGGCGGCCGCTGCGCCCCGGCCGCGCTCGCAGGGCGGGGAGGGGGAGCCGCGTTGGGCCGCGCTCCGCGGAGCTGGCGAGGGGCTGCCCCACCTGGCCGGGGCCTCGTCGCCTCCCCCGCCCCGCCTCGCCCACCAGTGCCTGGGTCCCCACGGCTACTGGCCCAGGGGCGTTCTGTCATCTGTGCTGCAGGCGTTTTCCACACCGTGACTGACTCCCACACAAATGAGTGTGTCCGCCCGGGGTCATGGCAGCAAGCCTTCGCTGCGGGGCTTATTCGCTCTCACCTGACACGGTAATCCCTTTTCCTTGCTTCTCAACGTGACTTCTACAGCTCGGCACGGTCCCATTCTCAGCCCCACTCTGCTTACGTGATACTTCAGCCTTTACTTGGACCTTGCTACTTTGTGTTTCCTTTAGCTCCAAACCGATCTTTCCCTTCACTGAGATATAAGATTCAAAGATGAGTCTTTCCTAAAGAACTCCCATATATTTCCCACCGCCTGATTAGTTTTTCAGTTTGAAGAGTTTGGGAATAAAATTTGGATTTCTTAGGTACCTTCTCTTTAGCTTCAGCCTCCCGGGTTACCTGAAATCTTTTCCAGGTTATAGTGGTTTACTATAGATCTAAAGCAAGAGGAAAAACTAAAGCAAACTCTCGAATTTAGTCACTGAAGAGTATCATGTTGTGTACCTGCAAGTTCAGGCACATAATTTTCTATGAAAAACAGTGCGTTCAATGGCAGAACAGGGTACTTATTACAGTGGTGGAGAGTTTGGGGATAAGAGGACTAGGAAAGCTTATAGGGAGTGTAGTAAAACCACCAAATGCCATTAAAATTAAGCAAGCCCCTGGTTTTAGGCAGTGACATCCTTATCTTCCAAGTTACACAGCTTTTTGACTCGGAGCCACTTGTGAATCCAGATTGCCAGACCATCATGGCAAAGGGCCAAACAAGTTACACTTGGAGAAAGTCTACAGCAAATAAGAGTCCTGGCTGTGGTTATGGCCACTTTTCCTCTGGGAAAGTACAATTCACAGCAAAGAAAAAAAAATTCCATATTTATGGTTACAGAAGTAATAGAACAAATTCCTAGCCAGGGCATATATTCAGTGATGCTTCCTTCATTATAGATGTGTTAACTCATAGAATATTCAAATATGTAGCATATATCCTTAGGTTAAATAATTTCCTTAAGCATAAAGAAGCTTACATTGGCCATCTTCAGAGGAAAGATGCATGGCCAGGTAGACTTTTGGTCCAGCCAGTACAACCATTCTTACATTACGATAGGATGAGGAGCTTGCCATTATCAATAAAGGTGGATGGTGCAATTCACTCTGTGTAACATTTCAGAGCTTGGAAGAAGGGAATGACAAGAGTAATTAATGTAACACATTATTCATGATTGAAGAAAACTGGGTCATACTTACCATGTCAAAGTGCATGCTCAGATATAGTCAAATTAGTGACAGAATCACTCCAGTTTTTCTTTGAGATACGCTAATGGACATGGTGATCGTACAAATTTATGTTATGTAGCTGATGATTACGCTATCAATTTCTACTAATAGTTTGAAACTTTAGACAAAGACATCAGGAGTGTAATTAGGAACCTAACAGCAAAGATAAAACTCTTATTTTAATAAACTTACAAGTAATCAATAGGAAATCTTTGTTGGGGTTTACAAAATGAGAGAAGAAATTATTTGTGATGAAATTTGCTGCTGTTATCTGATGATCATTACTATCTTCAGTTGGCATCCTAGGCATTTATACTGTTATGATCAGTCAGTGATTTCTGTCACTGAATGAGAACCAAGGCAAGGAAAAAATAATCAGATCTCTTCTGAAACTAATGAAGTGTTATAGAATATTCTCATGGATGACACAGTACCAAGCTCTCTGGAAAATACAGTATTTGATTTCTTCACCAATGAAAGAACAACCTAAGCCTTTCAAACTTTTCATTAGGATAAGATGATGGAGAAAGCTTAGGCTGGAAGATCACAGAATCACAGAATATGCAGAGTTGGAAAGGACCCACAAGGATCATGGAGTCCAACTCCTGGCCGTGCACAGGACCATCCCCAAGAGCCTGACAGTATTATCCAAATACTTCTTGAACTGTGTCAGGCTTGATGCTCTGACTACTTTTCTGGGAAGCCTATTCCAGTGCCCAACCACCCTCTGGATGAAAAACCTTTTTCTAATATCCAAGTCACCTCCCCTGACTCAGCTTTAGGCCATTCCCTCTGGTCCCATCACTGGTCACCACACAGAAGAGATCAATGCCTGCCCCTCCTCTTCCCCTCATGAGGAAGCTGTAGACAGCAATGAGGTCTCCCTTCAGTCTCTTCTTCTCCAGGCTGAACAGACCAAATTACCACAGCCACTCCTTATTTGGCTTCTCCTCAAAGTCCTTCACCATCTTCATTGCCCTCCTTTGGATTTTGTCTAAGAGCTTCATATTTTTCTTATATTGCGGTGACCAAAACTGCACACAATATTCAAGGTAAGGCCACACCAGTGCAGAGTTTACAGTATAATACAGACAATACAGGACAAAACAAAACCAAGATTCTCAAGTGCAGATTATGCTTTAGTTGTTCAGAAGATTCATCCAAACTGCATCCTGTTTGTCTAGTCAGTGAAAAGTGCACTGCTTTTGACAAAAAATTGCTTCACATCAATTCTGTGCTAATCTGTAAAGGTCAATGTTGGATTGCTGTGAGGAAAAAAAATTAAAAATTACAGAAAAAACCCTAATGAAGAAATTACTTTAGAAAAAAGGAGATGAGAAAAGTGCAAGGAACAGGACAAGCCTGCTAAGAAGTACTGAACAGATAGAGCAAGAGCAAAAATGTGACCTCAACCTTTCAGAAACTTTTCTAATATAAGTCTCCTCTGCTAATGATATATCTTGAGCACAATCACATGGCGCATGCAGGACAGCCAGGAGATCAGACCCAGCCTGAATGGATTTAAGAAGGGCAGGTTCTGCTTGACCATAATCTCCGACTATAACCAGGTGACCTGCCTGGTGAATGAGAGAAGGCTGTGGATGTAGCCTATAGGGACTTCAGCAAAGTCTTTGACACTGTCTCCCACAGCACACTCCTGGAAAAGCTGGCAGCCCATGTCTTGGACAGGGGCACTCTCTGCAGGGTTAAGAACTGGCTGGAGGGCCGGGCCCAGAGAGTGCTGATGAATGGGGCTGCATCCACTTGGTGACCAGTCACTAGTGGCATCCCCCAGGGATCAGTGCTGGGCCCAGTCCTGTTTAACATCTTTATTGATGATCTGGATGAGGGGATTGAGTCTACATTAGCAAATTTGCAGTGACACCAAGTTGGAGGGGAGTGTTGGTTTGCTGGAAGGCAGGAGGATCTGCAGAGGGATCTGGACAGGCTGGATAGATGGACCAAATCCAACGGTATGAGGTTCAACAAGGCCAAGTGCCAGGTCCTGCACTTTGGCCACAACAACCCCCTGCAGCGCTACAGGCTGGGCACAGAGTGGCTGGAGAGCAGCCAGGTAGAAAGGGATCTGGGGGTGCTGATTGACAGGGAGCTGAACATGAGCCAGCAGTGTGCCCAGGTGGCCAAGAAGGCCAATGGCATCCTGGCCTCTATCAGCAATAGTGTGGCCAGCAGGACCAGGGAAGTGATTCTTCCCCTATACTCAGCGCTGGTAAGGCCACACCTCGAGTCCTGTGTCCAGTTCTGGGCCCCTCAGTTTAGGAAGGATGTTGAGGTGCTGGAGCGTGTCCAAAGAAGGGCAACAAGGCTTGTGAAGGGTCTAGTGTACAAGTCCTATGAAGATCAGCTGAGGGAGCTGGGTTTGTTTAGCCTGGAGAAGAGAAGCCTCATGGGAGACCTTAACACTCTCTACAACTACCTGAAAGGAGGTTGTAGCCAGGTGAGGGTCTCTTCTTCCAAGCAACCAGCAATAGGACAAGAGGACATAGCCTTAAGCTGCATCAGGAGAGGTTTAGGTTAGTCATTACGAAGAAGTTCTTCACAGAAGGAGTGATCAGACATTGGAATGCACTGCCCAGGGGAGTAGTGGAGTCACTGTCCCTGGAGGTGTTTAAGAAAATACTGGACATGACACTTAGTGCCATGGTCTAGTTGACATGGTCATGTTTGGTCATAGGTTGTACTCGATGATCTCAAAGGTCTTTTCCAACCTAGTTGATTATGTGATTCTATGGAAACACCAGCAGGAAGTTGCTGCTCATTATACAAAGTTACATAAAGGAGAAAAACTTAGAGCCATTCTTCTGCAACACACAGAACTCACCACTTGCAAAACCATCAGAGCACGTAATATAGCAGTGGAACTAGTAAAGTAAGTATAATAGGGCAAAAGGCAGTGATGTAGAACTACAAATTGGCCAGGTAACATGACAAAAATTGTGTTGCTCTTACAGTAATAATAGGTTGTAATACATTTGGACATATACCTTAACACATCAGCAGATTTCTACCTCATATATGATTCAGGATCACATAATAAGGCAGATTGTAAAATTACCATCAGAATCAAAAGCATCTCAGAAATGTAAAAATTCAAGTAGTCAAGCAATCTGTTGCAAAGAAATTCATAAAACTAGGGGCAGCTGACTCACTCATACTTTGCATTATAAAAGTCTGGGGATGATGGCATCTCAAAACTCCAAATATGATGTCCTGTTTTCCATGGCAATTCAAGGAATAAAAGCCTTGTTTTCTACTGTAAAACCTTACTGATGTGAATCACAAGGAAGACATACTTCTAAGAAAAAGAAAACTGAAATTTTTAGCATTTGTTTTGCGTGAAGACACATCTCTGCCTTAATGAAAAGGCAGACACATATATTAGAAATACCATCATAGAAAAGCAAATGCTTCCCCAGTATCACTGGACTCATATATGTTAGCTTTGGTCCTTTCAAGCATAGAAACAGAAATAACCTTGAAAAAAATACCAACAAACAAATGGTAGTAAGTGGCTACAGTGTAGGATGACAAAGATTAATTTCATGACATAATTGTGTGACTTCTTGGTTCAGAATTTTAATGTGTGTGTAGCAGTTTCCACTTTGTCTATTATAACCAGCTGCTATAACTTTGTAAGGAATTTACTTCATTTATGTGTTTCAGAATATGCCATAATTTTGACCAAATTTTCAAAAATTATTTGCAATTCATTATTTTAATACACTGTGTCTGCACAAGTATGTGTGAAAATTCAGTCAGGTTTCCAATATAACAGACCTTCAGTAACATGTCATGTCATGCCATATTCCATGCACATATTCCACTGCCATATTCCACTGCCCCTTTGTTCCAATAGTTTCTGAAAGCTAAGCTTCCTGGCCCTGGCTTCCTTTCTGTACAATATCTTTTCCACTGCCTGCAGTTCATGCTGGCTGTTTAGTTAAAGAGAACATTTATATATCAACAAGACACACCTACAGCAAACAAATATACTGATTGATACCTTTTACATATTGTTTCTTCCTTTAAGCTATCCTGGCTTGTATATGACCTTTTGAGCAATGTATTTTGTGTGTGTGTATCTGTATGTTTGTGTAGACATACATATGCACATACATGTACTACAGAGATCTGTGAGCTGGTACAAGTGAGGTCTTGCCCAAGTAATCCACTGAATGCCACCTGTTTTTATTGGCATGTCAGTAGGAGAATTGCACATCATTCATCAGTCTGATAGAAGATCCCTGAAATAGCTGACAGTTTCTATCTCACACATCAAGTCTGCGGTTTTAATCTGTTTTATTTTTAGGCCTCTGTACCCACTTGTTCTTCCTCTCATCTAAATTCCTGATGCTCTCTGCCTCTGCGCTGTGCACCCAGCTTCACTCTGGACCCAAAACCTACCCTGTAAAGCTGAAGCACTGAGGACCTCAACACCCACCCTTTGGTGCAGACCTGAAGCTGGGGAAGTGGGGTGCAGCCCATTTCATGTTTTGCTTGTCCTACACAGCTGTCTCAAATAGAGAGACTTTCAACACAAACACATAAATAAAAGAATCCCTTGGCACTGGTAGGATAGTGGGATGAATAATAATATTTAAAAAAGATTTGTGCTGACAAAGGAGAAAAAGAGCAGCCAAGGTGAGAGTTTGTGGGACTGTTTCTATGGAGGGCAGTGCTATTTTATGCACAGTTAAAGTGATGGTGAACAATGACCCATAGGTTCAAAGCTCTCTCCAGTGAGTATGTTTTATTACTTGGCTGACTTTTCTTCTCCTTAAACAAATTTCCTACCTATCTGCAATGTATTTGTACATCATATTCCTCTGATAATTTTTTTCTTATTTTTAGAATACACAGTCATTGGCTGTTTCTAAAACGAGGATCATTATTCTGAAATACATTATTTGATACATTCTTTTTACCCTGAAAGTATGAATTTAGGAAGCTCTTGGAACTTAATGAAAGTGCAGTCTTTAGTAGCTGATACTTCTTCCCACCCTATTTCCATTTTAGAATTTTGCTTCATTTTGAGTGAAAATACAGATCTAAAAAAACCCAAAACATTGGATGAAGTAAATTTTGAAAGCTTTTGCAAAATTTAATACCTCTATTTTTTTCTGTGCACGTCATTGCTACAAAATAAGAATAACTTTTAATAATTATACACATGTAAATTAGTTCATATTAACTTACCACTGAAAGTGTTCCTTGTATGTAGACCAATTCCTTCAATCAGCTCATGTATTTTAGATGACTTAATTACTGGCTGCAATTCAAATAGATATTTCAGAAACCAACAGATACATCCTTCATTTCAGCTATTACGTTCACTACACTGTAAATTCTTATGGACAACTACATATTGTTGTGCTTAGTTTTCTTCTCTTAGTGCTTTTTTAAAGGTTTGGTTAATATCTTGATTGTTTTGGGGGTGAAAAAATTAAAATTTACTTTTTAAAAATAAACTTTTAAAATTTATTAATTATTCCACTATTCTTCTGTTTTGATTTAGACAATGGAGAGCACAGTGGATCATTCTGTACACCTAATTATGGCCTTTATGTGACTTGTTTCATTACTCTACTTATCTCTGACTAAAACTCCTGAAGCAACTGAAACATTAATATTTAAAAAAAAATCAGAACAAATTGTTTTAACTTCCATTGTTATTAAACCTGAAAGAAACAACAGAATGGCTTAAAAGGAACTTTTCCATGAAAATGTTGATACAATCTTTATGGATAGCAGTAAACTCATTTGCCTTAATTGTAGATTTTTTTTTTTCCTCCTGGGGCTTATTATTACATTCAGAGCAGAAGTCTTTACACTTTAAGTATTTCAGCTCAGAAATTTCAGTCTTCCCAACACAATTAAACCCCACAAACTTTTGAAGAGGTTTAAGAAAATGTGTCTTTGCTTTCATATTCTTTACATCTTGTCCAAACTTATTTGGGAAAGCAACTGATTGATTCTTAATGACTTTTGCATTAACATCATTATTGTACTTTCCCTTGCTGAATTTCCTTAGGTTTTTGTTTGGACATCATCCGTGGGGAACTACCATTTACTAACATTACTTTTAATCCTCACTGCGATGATGATCATAGAAAGCTTTCCCAGCTATTTTGCTCTAAAGCATGATTATTACCGAGAGCCACATCCCTTACTTTACCTCCAACTGCAACCTTTCGTGCATCTGTGGAAGCAAGGTGATGCTTTCCTACCTTTTCTTCAAGCCCTTTCTTCCATTTTAAAGTCTGACTGAGAGGTAGCTATGCAGGTTATCTTCTTCAACAGTCTTGTGTGATCTTACCGTGTCTGCCACTAGTGGCAGCACGCCTCCTGCAGTCCTGCCTCATCCTGTTGACCGATTCCCATTTTTTTATCTCAGAACTTGTATTAGTCATGTGATCTTATCCATGTGCTTCTTCTATAGTGCTCTATTACTTAGAATACTTAAATAAAATACTAATTCTTCTAATCCTTAAGAAACCCTACAGCAGAAGTCTCTGGGTTTTTTTTCTTACTCTTCTTAATTAACACTCTGTCCTCCATTTTGTTCTTTACATCTTCCAAATCTCCCCAACAATTTCTTTTGGGAGTCCAGGAGGATCTCCTCTCCTTTGATTCATTCCAGGAATGGTCCTTTATTCAGGAATGATGGTTAGCAAGGAGACAACACAATCACTCTGCATGTAATTACTAGTGCCACCTGACTTCAGCACCCAACGCCTTGCTAGACACAGCTTCCTTTACAGGTAATGTAGATTCTCATGTTCAGCATATTGGGATTTAGTGACTGTCTACAGCATATATTTCACTACTTCAGTACTATTAGGTTTAGGTTATTCCAGCTGGTATTTATACTTTGAAACTAGATTTTTTTACTACATAATTATCTGTGATAGATAGCTGTATAACTGAATAAGAAACAATCAGGTTTTATCTATGCACACACACACAGACACACAAAACTGCAAATCCACCTAAAGTACTTGATTTATGCTAGTTTACCAGAGTCAGGATGAGTCATTATTATTCCCCACCCTTCTGTCCAGAGCAAGGCCTCCACAGTGGTTGACAGCCTCTGTGTTTTTTGCCGCATACAATATTTATTATCATGTAAAATCAGAAAGAGCTCATAGCTGCATGCTCTGACCTTGTCTGAGAGTGACGAGGTTTTTTCCCTTCCTCTGTGTCAGACACGTTCCTTCCACTCCTCAGCAATGCTGAAATTCCTCTCTGGGATTGACCAGACTTCTCTGCTGGGTTGATCTTGACAGGCCTCCAACAGCAGAGGATACCAGAGTGAACGATCTCTTTGTAAAATGTGTGGGGCAAATGACACCTGGAGAGCAGTTCCAGCTCCCTACTGAATGTGAGAGAGAAAATGTATCCAGTTATGTTACATTTATGTTAAGGTATTAAAATGAAAAATCAGGAATTTTCATGTGATCTCATGGCCTCCAGATCACAAGTTTAAACAGGTGGGGCTGTATCCTGTTAGGGGCTGAAGTAAAAAAAGCAATACAGATACGTTGTTGAGCATGAAGCACATCTGAAGGTCTTAACTAATGACTGTTGCTTTTTCTCCCATAATTCTGTCAAGCCATTGATTGGACTGCCCATTATCTGGATAATAAATTCAGGATTTTCACTTGTCTTCTGGATTTCTCTCTATTAGGCCACACTGGTTGACTTCATTTTTCAACCAGGAACATTCCTTTGTTCAGCAAAAGAGCTTGTCATTAATGCCTGGGGCTTCTTGGCCCATGTTCTGCTTTACTTCTGAAGCACATGCTATTCTAGAGGCAGAAGAATGGCTGAAACCTGGTTTCCTATCAATTTGTTTCCTTCAGCTCCAAAGCTCTTCCTAGTCCCTTGCTGTTCTGCAGCCCTGGCTATTTCTGTCAGGAGACAGCAGTCCTTAGGGCTGTCACTTCCAATGGGCAAAGGAGCTTGCCCTGGCAGCTCTGTGCTTACTGAAATTTCCCTTGTTTCCCTGAGTATCTGCCATACAGCTACCGCTGTTTAGGAAGGTTCCTATAGCTTCAGCTTCAGGATGACCGGATCACCTTTTCCTTGAAGGGTGACAGCAAGTGTGTGAAGGGGATATGCCTTTCTCCCTCCTCCCCACATCCTGGCTGTACATGAACCAGCAGAATCGGGATGGCCTGCGCTCCCTCCCTGCCCCGGGCTGGGTTAGGACCATTACTAGTTCCGTGGGTTGGGTCCCCAGGGTGAGCCCGGACCGGGCTGGAGCCGTGAGCCTTCCCTCGGGTGCTGGAACCCCAGGGCTGCCGAGCAGCCTTCTGACCACCAGAAAACCGAGAGGTATCGCTCCTGGTAAGATAGCTGGGTGGCGGAAGGGGCGCAGCGCCCCTGGCTGACCCGTGGGTCGGGTTCACTGCCCGGTGGGACCGCTCCCTGCCCAGGCGCAGAGCCCGTGCCCGGCTCTTCTGCGCCGCGCCCCTGCGGGCTGGCCGGCGGCGGGGCGGGGAGGAAGGAGGAGCCGCCGGCGAAGGAGCCGGGCGGGTTTCCTGGCGGGGGCAGCGCTGGCGGCGGGCGGGTGTCGCGGCTTGGGCAGGTCCGTGAGAACTTCGGCGAGTCCGCCCTGGGCGGGGGCGCGCCCGTGTCCGCGTCCGTGAGAGGCACCCTCCGCCCGCTCGGCATGGCCGGCCGCCTCGGCCGCGGGATGTGCTACGGCAAGCGGGGCCGGGGCTGCCGGGGCGAGGGCGCCCTGCTCGCCCTGGGGCTCCTGGCCGCCCTCGGCTTCCTCGTGTGGTGGCACGGCCCGCCGCCCCGCCACGCCGCCCGCCGCGCCCCGCCGCTGCCGCCGTCCCCCGACACCGAGCTGCTGCGGCGCCCGGTGTACGCCAAACCCGCCCTGGACCCGGGGGCGCTGGGGGAACTGGGCCGGGCGGTGCGGCTGGAGCTGAGCCCGGCCGAGAAGCGCCGCCAGGAGGAGAGCATCCGCCGGCACCAGATCAACATCTACCTGAGCGACCGCATCTCGCTGCACCGCCGCTTGCCCGAGCGCTGGCACCCGCTGTGAGTACCGGCGGGCTCCGGCCCCTTGAGGCCCTCAGGGCGCCTGGGGCCGGGGCAGAGGAGCCGTGCCTACCGCAGGTGTGGCTGACGGAACCCCTCTGCCAACACGGAGCGTCTGCTGGCAGCGGCCGGCGCGGGGTGACCGTGTCTCTCTCGGCTGCATCTCGCTCAGGAATGTGGAGGCTTTTGAAACTTTCTTTCCTCTCCCAAATACTCTCAGATCACAGCGTTCGCTCTCAGAGTTAAGTCCATCGGTGGCTGGCTGCGTCACCTCCGCGAGGCAGCACAAGTAGGGTGTTGGTGGTGCGTGTACCAGTCTGTTGTTTTCCCCCGGTAGCCCTGGTAGTGTGGTTTCAGTCCTCAAGCAACGGCACGCTGCCGTATTTCTCCTGCTGCTGTCCCCTGGGTAAGTTACCGTAGGCAGCAGCGTTCTTTCCTAGTCACTCCCAGCTTTACAAATATTATACTTCCCAGCCATTCACTGTATTCAAATGTCTTGTGCCACACAGTATAAAGTAGATTGTTTTATTATCACCTGGAGTGAGCTAGAAATGGTGATCACAGAGGTGCGTAAAGTTATTCTGAAGTGAGACTGCTTGTTCCGGGATGCTTAGTTGTTGGGTCAGTTTTCATTTACAAGTTACATTTGCAGTTATGAAGTCAGTGCCAGATGACATAAGCAACTGTAAGCTAAGGATTAGATACTGTTTGATGAGGTGATTCTAGTTTTACAGGCTATTATTCAGTGCAGCTGTAAAGCCAGTGCAGCACAGCAGATCTGATTGTTCTGTGGCCCAATGCAAATAGTTGGTGTAGCTGCATGTTCACTGCAACATGGGCTTTCCTGTGAGTGAGTGACCAGCTGGAGCGAGGAACAGGATACCCAGTTATGGGTGAGATTAATTCAGTTGGTTAAAGCTTGGTGCTGATAATGCCAAGGTCACGGGTTCAGTCCCCTGTATTTGGCCATTCACTTAAGAGTTGAACTCCAGTGATCCCTGTGGGTCCCTTGCAACTAAGAATATTCTGTGATTCTATGTGCCATCTGCCAAAGGGTTGAGGATGGAGCCATGGCTGCTACTGACTCCTCAGAGTCATCTCCTCTGCTTCTCCTGAGCTTGGCTTCAGCAGGTTTATTTAATTCCAACAGGTTTGTGCAACATGGTAGCAAAGAGCTGTGAAGAAAGCAGGGCTCTGTCTCTCCCATGCATTCATTTCACATCAGTGTGTCCTGGCCAATATTTCACGAGCTCTAGTTATAAAATGTTGAATCTAAAACATGAATCCTACGATGGCTCTCAGAAAACTGAAATGCAAATGCAAGACCTTTTTATCATAAGTTTAAGCATGACACTAGGTTTGTTTTTCTTAGTTATGTATATTTTCCCCTTATAAGCAGTCTGTAGATGGTAGGTCCAAAAGAACCATTTTAGTTACTTTTCCATGGGAAGAATTAAATCATTTCAGTTAGTTATTTTGGACTTGTGCCATTTCTCTATGACAGGATGTTCGAGGAAGTGAGAGATTACAGTTGTTGAACAGTAGACATTACAGACGTGTGTGGATGACGATTCTAGAAATAAAAAAAAAGTAAATAGATGAATAGATTTTGCTACAATGACAGACCCTTTTTGATTTGAATATATGGATGTTGAAATGGCAAAATATATCCAAACCAAAAGAATTACAAGGCACCAGTGACATAACCTCTGAGATAATTGCCTTCTGAAGCTGGGGTTGTATTGCACTGTTGTTGTATCTGCTGGCAGGTATTTAATTTCTTTGTACACAGTTAAATCTAAATTATGGCAGAAATTTTACAGAGCATCTATCCAACTCACACAGCAAATGTAAAAAAACTTCCCCAAAGGCAATTTTGCAATGAAGTTGTTAACTCCCTCTCTTAAGAGGAAAGACCATTTAAGTGATTGAAGTAAAAAACCCCACAAAAACAAACAAACAAACAAAAAAAAACCAAACGAGAAAGGTATCACTGAGCCCATAGTGATAGATATTCATTACACTTCATTGTAAGATTAGAGGCTATACGACTCTAGGGAAAACACTTAATTTTTTAATTTTAATTTTGGTAACGAACATTTTATTTTAATGAACATTTTATTTTATTGAACATTTAATTTTAATGAACGTTTTAGTGATAGGTGAGGCTGTAATGGTAGACTGAAATTAAGCTTCAGCTGTCCACTAAAACAGTGCAAGGCTGAATTTTAGGTGTGATCAGTGAAACAATTTTGGTACCTGAAGACCAGGAGGTGGCAAATTTTGTAGTGGAGTCCCAGAGGAGAGCTGGAGAACTGTGTACTGGCAAGCCTTGGATCTCTTCCAGCTCTATTATTTACAAACTGTGGTAAGGGAAAGATGTGTAGGCATGATCTATTGAGAAAGTCGACTTGGCAAGGATGACGTGTCTCAAAAATCTATTTGAGTTTTTTGAAGGTCGTAATTATATGCTAAAGAAGTTATTTCCAGATGCTTTTGATGAGTTCCTAAACAACTGTGAAATAAGGTAGAAATTTCTTGCACTTATAAATAACTGAATAGAAGTTTGAAAGCATTTGTTTTGAACTTTTTTATTTGGTTTGTTGGTTTTTGGAATTTTTTTGTTTTGTTTTGTTTTAAATAGTGAAGGGTCACTGATAAAGTCCCGTAGAAATCCATGTTGGACCCAATGATGTTCAACTTACAGCATGGCTTTTATAAAGACATGACTAATTGACAGGTCTTCAGCCTGAAAGACAGATGTGTTACTCAAAGGGTACCTCTTCCTGGGCTGCTGCAATACATGGTTGATAAAAAGTGGATAAAACAAATTCTGCCACCTCCTTGTTCCAAAAATCCATTTGCTGTAAAGAATAAGGAAGTCCATCTACTAGGAAATTTAAATCAAGTATTTAGGAGATATTGACAGATGCTGTACTTGGAGACTCTGGAAATTTTAAATGCCAGTAAAATGGGAGGATGAAAGAAGGAGGAATAGAGGCAACATGACCACCACCTGGATGCTTCCTACTCTTTTTAACTTTAATGTCGTCCCACACTCATCAGTGACCCTGCTCTCTGGGTACAAACATTAGAATCCAATGAAAACTAGAATTTTGCTAAAAAAGATTGATGGTATCTGAACCAGTAAGCCATTAAACATGATATGCAAAATTATGGCACAAAGTGTTTTTTAATCAGAAAATGATGAGAAAAAAACATTTTCTACTGCTACATTTTGTGAATCCTGGACCTGCTATTGGAACAGAAATGTGACAAGTTACTTGCTAATACCTATGTTTGGTAATACTATGCAGAAAGAGAAGAACAGTTTGGCTGAGATTACTGTCTCAAATAACATACTGACTGATGATACTTGACTGTGAATCCAGGAAGTTTCAAATTAAGATGTTTCTCCTATTAATAAATTCCCAACAATGCAAATATTCAGATGGTCTTTATTCCTTTTTTTTCCTCACCATATTCCTTCTTTTTCTCACCACTGTAACATGCTTTTTGTGACAACTGATTCTATTTCTATAGAACCACAGACCTGAAGAACTCAACTACTTCTATCGTTCCCTTTAGACAGTTTCTGTTTCCTTTAACTGTCTGTGCTTGAGATCAGCAACTGATAATGTGTTTCATCACACAGGAACTCTAGTTTTATTGCTGGCTAGAATTGTGTGTGTGATTGTATGTATGTATGAACATATATTTATTCATATACACATAAATATGTATATATTTAAGCATACATATAAATAAACATGGTATATAAACAATCTATAAAAACATTGTTTTGGAAAAATATTATGAGTAAGAATGTGAGGAAGTTACTAAATGATCATACAGTTTGTACAAGGCTAGAAGTGAAATATGCTGTAGGGTCAGAGAAGGACAGAGGTTGGAAGGAACCTTTGGGGTGTCTAGTCCAACCTCCAAGTCTCCAAGGATGGAGATTCAACAAGTTCTTTGGACACCTCTTTCAAGGCTACATCACTGCCATAGTGACTTTTTTTTTTTGCACACACCCACCCACCCTCCTCCCGTTCGTAATGTTATCTTGTCTTCCCAACATCTAGTTTTAATTTCTTGAGTTTTTACTCGTAAGGGAAGCAACAATTGTAGGAGGTTTAAAACCAACAAGCGTCCTCTGTCGGACACTGTTTTAATGAGGGCCCTGTTGGGGATAGTGCCCTGTGAGTGCGGTGCGATGAGCTCTGGGCTGTGCGGTTTGGCCACTCTGCCTTTCTCCCCCCGCAACGACATGTCTGTATCCTGTTCCATGGGACTTCTCACTGTGTGCTTGCTTTACAGGACTGCAGGGTTAGGCAGACAACTGATATGTTCTCATACACAGCCTTTTGCAGGTCATTACAGTGTGTAAGAAATACATGCTCAGGTTTTCTACTTGTGTTCTTTTAGATTAAGGGCTGTTCTCAAGTGCTGTTCCTGATTTTAGACACTAGCTTCTTTTTTCTTCTTTCAATATTTCTCACAGTAGGGGTGTGCTGCACATTTATTTTGGGGTTGGTTTATGTAAAATCACACCAGCTGCCTTTTGGCTGACTCTTGTTACAGAAGGAACAAGTCAGGAATACGCGCTTTTGTGCCAACTCAGCGTTTTGTGTTGTCTTTTTCATTGTAGAAGCCTGAATCAGCCCTTGGGGCTCATTTTACTTGTGATCACAAGGAAATGGATTTTTAATTCTTTCCTGTATTGCCTTAACTGGCAAATGATTTTAAGTAGCCACAAAAGGCCCCAAAGTATTGAATGTGGTCTGCATATTATGCAGCTATAAAAAAAAGTTTGAGATGTTTATTCTTTAATTCTAGGTAATTTTCTGTGTTTTGGAGATGGAGATAGAAACTCCTTATATAAATGTTTTTTATATGCATGATTTTATATATCTATTTAAATATCTGTGTTTATAGGTTTAAGTGTCTTTATATAGATAGTATACACAAATACTTAAGCTCCTCTGTCACCGTCATTTAGGCCTGTAATATTATTTATTTTGGGGGAATATTGTGTTTGAGTTTAGCACAACAATCTTGTGCTAGGATTATTCTGACTTTCAAAACTCTTTTTTCTTTTGTCCCAGATTTCAATATGACTCTCTTATAATTTCACTTTCTTCTATGGTTTATTTTGTTTTCTGGGCTGTAAATACCAAATTATTCAGGATGCTCATCTGATAGTTTCTTGCTAGCAAATTCCCATAATAATCCTTGGTATTAGGTTTTGGTCCCTTTTCTACTCCAAAAATCACAGCATCTGATTTTGATGGGCACGCTGCTCCTGCCAGGGGTTTTAACCTGACTCTGTTGCGGGAAGAGGCGCAGCAGCCGGATGTTTCCTCCTCAGCCCACCATGACTGCCGGACTTCACCCAGGAGCTTTTCTTTCATCTCTTATCTAAAGGTGAAATAACCACAGGACTGTTTTTTTGTTTATTTGTTTTGCAGAGGTGTGTATAGGAAATATGAACTCTTTGAAGAGGTTAGCTGCAGCAGCTTGACCTTCCTTCATGTCTCTTCCCTCTAAACACACAGCTGATGGTGCGTCTTGTGCCCAGGGCTGGCTTTGGCATTGGGTATCCCCATGCTTTACATCTAGTCAGAATCCAGAAGACACAGCACGCTACTTCTTACGAGCAAATACTTTGCATTAAACACTTAAAGGTGTATTTGGTAGTTCTGTAACACTATGTTCACTGTTTTAGAGTTACATTTTTTCTCATTTGTCTTCTGACCTTTTCTGGTATAGGTGATTGGTTAGTAATAACTATGTTAATTGTAACACCTTCTAGTTATTACTTTAGTGTTAGTTGGCAGGATTCCTTGCATGTATAAACAGACTTTAGACTGTCAAAGCAGTGTATCTCTGGGACATCTCATTCCTTCCTCATACAGTTAAGTGGGGGAGTAATACTTCATCATTGGGTGGTTTGCTTTGGGGGTTTTTTTGTTGTTCTTTTGTTTTGGATTTTTGTTTAGGTTTGGTGTGGTTTTGCTTGGGTTTTTCGTTTGTTTGTTTGTGGGTTTTGTGGGGTTTTTTGTTTGTTTGTTTGTTTTTGTTTTTGTTTTTTTTTTTTAATATATAGTTTTCTTGTCCTGCATCAAATTACTCTCATGAAAGTAAGGTTCTGAATGTAGGTGTAGGAAATGGTATTTTCTATGCCATAAGGTTGTGTATCTCACTACCTTGGAAGAAAATTACACACAGGTAACCATTTGAGCAAAATGTAACCAGTGTTTCAAATCAGGAAACAAAAGTGAAAATCAATCTGTTTTCCCCACTGTCCCATGCATTTCCTTTTCATCTGCACATCCAGAATATGGGCCAGGTAGGAACTTCGATAGCCTTTCTCTAAAAATTTGGACTTAGGAGGCTCTATGGATTTCTTAAATTTGTGGATTTTGGGATTCAACTCTCACTGGGCATTCTTGAGATTTTTTTTCTTAATGGTTATTTAATCTGTCTTACACAGATTTGCTTTCTCCCTTCCCCTCCAAACTTCTTAGCAAATATTTTCTTCTGTTTAAGGCTTCCTATCTTTCTTGCTTCTCACTATGTTTATATACTAGGCAGTGCAGCCCTTTATTATCTGAAATCTTAAAATAGCATTCGGCAGTCTGTCTTGTTAAGACCTTATTGTCACTGAAAGAATTGTTCTATAAAACATCAAAAAACCTGGAAAACTGTTTCGCAATCTAGCTAGCCTCTCTTTTCAGAGAGCTGATCATATCACAGGGTTGTAGAGTGTATAGGGGGGCTCTCTCTAACGTGGCTTGCTTCAGCAGGCACAATTTAGGGATCTTTTAGCTAGGCTGCTGGGCTGGGACCAGGTAGTGGGGAAGTGTAGGCCAACATTGCCTGAACTTGTGCTCCAGCCTTGCCCCCAAATAATTCCGGCATTATTGTGGTTATCAGCAGCTTGCTGCTATCTGCCTTGCTCATTGGACCAAGACACACCTTCTGCAAACTTTGCTGCCTTTTTCTGTAATAGTCAAACACATGTGGCCTGTGTAGGTGTGGAAAACCCGTGGAGTGTCTCCTGCTTAAATAATACCTTCTTTTTTTTTTTTTAAGAGAAACCCCCAGAACTGACAGTTGGCTCAGAGTAGTTTTATGTGAGAAAATGAATTTTGCACGAAAAGTTGGGTAGTCTTTGAAGAGGATAAGAATAATGTTATTTATCACACCCTTAAATTTCACTGGAAATATCATGCTTCTATATCCCAAACTTTGACTTAATAGGGTGGCACTGCCCTTTGCTCACATGCTGGATTTTATCCATGGGTTGAGTTCCCCCAAGGAAGTGTGAGGAGCAACTGTTCAACTGTATGTTCAGTCTGGAGTAGGTGACACGGCCTTGGTAACTCTGTGGGGTGGCTTAGGAACCAGTGCTGCCATCTGTGTCGGGCTGCAGAGCTTGGGATGCTTGTGGATGGATGTGCTGAACCTTGAGCTGCTGCTGGGAGCAGTGGGGAAGGCAAAATAGGAAAGGGGGGAGAAGACTCCAGTACAGCTGTGTCCTCTGCCATGACTTGGGGAGGGTGAGAGAAAGAGGTGTTTTCTCTTGGGTGAAGATACATGGCGGATCCTGGAGCCCACACCGATGCCTTTGCAGTTTATGGAGTGGGAGTGGAGATGGTGAAACTAGATTGAGATGCCCATGGCTGCTGCCATTTATCCCCATCAGCCCTATTTGTTTACAGCCTACAAAATTCCGCATTTGAGCACACCTCTTACTGAAAGAGCATCTTCTGTTTAATTCAATGTTTTAACCATTCAAATTAGGAAGAGAAAAGGAAGTTGTGCGGTGAGTCGTCATGTCTACAGCCCATGTCATAACAAACCCAGTCAACCTGGTTCCTAGCCCACCGTGTGAAAGCCATCCTGAAGTAGGACCTTGGCAGTGTTTTCCAGGTGACACTATGGTGGGGCGTATATGGCAATGTCACGTACTGTAGTCGCATAAATCACGTTGAATCAGATATACCAGTGACACGTGCTGTTTTGCACTTCTTGAGAGAAGTTACGCAATCTTGAACTTGCCTCAGGCATTCACACTGAAACTTCAAAAGCGAAACTTACATAGTATACCTTTAGAAAGCACATAGTATACCTTTAGAAATTTATGAACAGTTTGCATTCTTAACAAATCTTTGAAAACTTACAGGGCATTTAATACTTTTTTCTAAAAGTATGAGTAACTGCATATAGAAGATCAAATTTGGAGATTAAAAGTGTATTTTCCCTTGCTGTATCATTGTTACAGTTGTGGTGAAAGTCTTAAAAAAGAGCATGTCAGCAACCATTCCTAATTAACTCATGGCAGCATGCCCAGTGTGCACACATTCATGCTCTCTCTCCCTGTGTGTAGATACACATCTCTAAGAGAAAGAGCTCCTTACAATGAAATAAAT
Source organism: Empidonax traillii (assembly GCF_003031625.1). NCBI lineage: Eukaryota > Metazoa > Chordata > Aves > Passeriformes > Tyrannidae > Empidonax > Empidonax traillii. The sequence goes on along the minus strand of NW_020955389.1, from coordinate 3,239,921 downwards.
TGAGTGATTACGTTAATTGACACAAATGTTCTTCAAAACAGCCCATTTAATTTTGTTTAGGCATTTCCTGACTGATGTTTCCTTAGTTTCTAATAAATAACCTATTGTAAAACTTGTTAATAGAAGATTCTGTAGCGTAGTAGATTCCAGGGTTAATTTACTAAACCTGTCAGCTGTATACTCTCAGTTAGACTGTGGCTTAAAAATGTGGTGTAAAAAGGCAAAACCAAAAACCCACAGGAATTTGGATGTACGATGATACACTTTTACGTACTTCAGTTTGCATTTGTCGACTGAGATGAGTAGATCAAGGGAAGTTGATAAAAGATCCAGGAAAGATGGTACATAGTGAGTGTGGTTTTGTGTTCAGGTATGTACCAGCATTATTTTCTATTTCTTCACATCTAGAGATTTAAAACTTTATGGATGATCACAGTTAGAATTTTAAAATGCAGATATTGTCTTAGTATAAATTGATAAACAGAAGCTTTGTCTTTTGGCATTTCTTATATACTGGTCTCTTAAGCTACAATGATCAAGCAATAGGAACCCTGGAACACCCACCCAGCATGGCAGAGAGTGCCTGGTGGAAATGGAGGATGATGCAGAAGCAGACTGCTGCTGGAGCAGGGCAGTGTCCCAGCCCACTCCTTGGGAGGTGGTTAGGGGCAGTCCTGGCCCAGTTTTCTCTGGGTACCACTTTGCTGTGCATGTGCATTATGCTTGTGCATTTTCCAGTGGGTTTGCAGAGAGCAGGAGTCACTCCTTTGCATTGCCATACCTGTTATGGATATTATCCAGTATATATCAGTGTTTTTCAGTGAAATCTGAGTTCTGTTTAAGACTTTATGCATTAATTGACTCTAAAAAAGCTTCTCAGATTTGCTAGCATCAGGTTTTTCTTCAGTAACTGATTCTGGTATCAGATAACTGTTTCCAAAATCAGCTTGACTAGAGATATTGTGTTCTTCTCTGAAGAAAATGAGCCAAGCCCACTCAACACACACATTTTTAATTAATGTGGTTTTTTATTTTAAAATGTAGATAATTATTGCAAAGCAGTAAAATTCCTGTGATTGAATAATATCTTGAGAGTAGTGAAAGAATATGTTGGACTTCAAATGCATCTCCATTTATTGTCCATACTTGGAAATGTCATGCTTATAGGCAAATCTGTTTGTCTTGTGTCTATGCTATGCTTTTACAAAGCATTTGGTAGTTATGATAATGAGGTTAAAGATGATGTATCAACAGCCAGTAGTAGAGATTCTAGGTACTTTAACTTCAGTCCTAGAAAAGTTAAGCAGCTGTTCTGTAGTTAAACCTCTATAGATGGAGGTGGGAAGCCACATAGGTATGTTTGGCTGTGCTAGATAAATGACTTAAGGAGGGTGAGGGGAGTCGTCTTCTGGATCTGTATGGACATTCAGAGTCCAGATGATTAGCTCAAAAGTAACACCTAGCTTTTAGGATGGATAATGTGAGACTCAATCCTGTCTTAACATGATCCTCTGTATTTGAAAGGACAGTGTTATGGGTTTGAGGGTGGTGCTAAAAGAACACCTTAGTCAGAAGCTGAAAGCATGTTGCAGTATAGGCGGCATAAATATACATTCCCAGTGTCTGCAAAAACATATTTTGGGACTACTGTTACCATGTTTTATCCCCCCTGTCATTTTAATGACATACCATAACTGATACGCATTTGTTTTTCTGAATAACCCAAAGTAGGAGTGAAATTGGTTCACTTGGAAAGTAGGAGTCTGGATACTTGGCTGACACATGGAGAATAAAAGTAGATGACGTTTGCAAAGGTGAATACAAAAGATGTGTTGCTAAGGTGCTTCTGTGGTAAATAGGCATTGAGGAATGGAAAAAGCTGAGTTATGACCGCTATGCTTCAAGTCAGGTTTTGTACTCGACGTGGGTTTTTTGAAGCTTCTATATCTTGTGAAGTGGTAATGTTTAGCGTCCGTATGCATGCCACTTAATTGTTATTCAGCAACACTTCCAAGCATTTCCATTTCAGGGATTCATTAGCTTTTTAAAGATTTTCTTACACTGTAATTTTTACAGGGTTTAAATGCTTTGGGTTTGTAATCTCCCCAATGGGATTAATTTTTAAGGCTTAGCAAAACTCTTTGAAATTTCCTTCATTACAGAACGATGAGGAAAAGTGTGCTTCATTTTAACAGCCATACTTGAGACTGCTAACAGTAGAGATTTTGTAGCAATTTAGCAAGAAATATATGTCTTGAAAATAATTTTTGATATAAACATGCAAATCTGCATAGAAGTTGAATAAATTTTTTTCTATTTTTTATTTTTTTTCTAATTTTCCTTTAAAGAGAAAGTTTAAGACCATTCCTCCTTGTCTTATCACTACAGGCCCTTGTAAAAATATCCCTCTCCAACTTTCTTGTAGGTATTGTAAGTTTTAGTTTTGACCTCTTTCTTGACTTCAGAAACCTAAGAAATGTGTGCTCTGTTATGTCCTGTAGGAGGCTGACCTTTTCCTGCAGTGTGAGGTGTGCTTAACAAAGGAGGCAGCAATACACAGTGAATCACAAACTCTTTGGGGATTGCCTTGCTGTGTGCCAAATTATGTTTCTGTCTCCAGCATGTAATTTTCAGGCAAATCCGTTGAAGTCTTTAATCTATAATTAGGCTTATAAGCTTCTTTAGACCTTTTGGATTTCCTTTTTTTTTAAATAATGAACAGAGCATTATTATTCTGGGAATCTTTCTGCCATGTTTTCCAGAGAAAGCTTTACTGAAGGTGTTTTTTATTTATATATATTTTTCTAAAATGGATGTGTGAAGATCCTGTTTTCATCAAGAAATTAATTCAAAATTACATGGTACAAGTGACTGTAATAAAAAGGGAGAATTTTTTTCCTGGCAGTACTGAACGTAAGTAGTTTTTCAGTAGGCTAAAGTAAATATGGGTTTTCGAAATTGGATTCATACAGTGAGTTTTTCTAAATTTAAAAAGCAAAAAAGTTAATTGAAATGTCACTCTTTTTTTCATGTGTTAACATGCGAATGTTTGATAAATAGATGAATTCTGTCACCAGCCAGAGGTGAGGCAGTTCTCTGTCTGAATGCCCCTGTTTGCCTCAGGACAAGTTACAGCCTGGAGGAACAGGCATTTTTGTACTTCACTAGATAAGTGTGTGTGTGTATGTGTACCCACCTATCTGTGTATATCTGTTTGTGTGTATGCATGCGTACACATCGTATGTGAGTGTTGTTGCATAGCATTCTTTCGTGTTTGAGAAGCAGCCTTCTGTGAGCCTCCTCTGCTCCAGTGTCATTTCTCCTCCTTCCTTCCTCATTTTCAGGTATTTATTACAGAAATATTCTACAGACCTTTTCCTCGTAAGGATTTTAATTTTCGGAATATTCAGAGTGAGGCTTTTTTTTAAAATTTCTGTTAATACTTAAATTTCTTAATAGTTGCCTAATATTTAAAGAAACCTGCAAGTCTTTTTTAATTGCAAACACAGCAGTGCTAAATAGTTTGTAAATACTTTCTTGATGTGCCGTAGGTAAGCAGTTTGCTTTTAATGTTGTTCTCCAAGTGTCTGGGGGACTTTTGGTGCCCCTAAATTGACCTAAGGGATTTTGCTGTCAAGTTTTCTACTGATCAATTTGATTTCCTTTTTCTGCTCCCCATACCACGGGTTTTGGAGGACTCGCTGCTGCTCTGTTTCAGTAGGAGGGGTATCCTACCTGCTTTGGTATCTGTTGTGACCTAGCAGTCTATGGAAGTTGAAGTATGTTCTTCTGCCCCTTATAAGCCCTGGTGACTCCAGGCAGTAAGCTGGAGACATAAGAAAATTCCAACATCTCTAAGCTGTTTCTGTTGAGTTTTAATAATACTGCTAATGTAGAATGCTCTAAGCAAAGCGGAGAAATTGTAATAAATATGATCATTATTTTAAAATTCTTTTAGACCAGTGGATTCTTTTCACAATTTATGCATTTGACTCAGTTGTAAGTTTGTTGGCATCCTTAGGATCATTTAGGGAAGTTCCTATATGTATTTATAGAAAATACGTTCTGGAGCTTAATCCAATGGCTTGCAAACTTCCTGGCTCTCTGTAGAGCCAAATCCATGCATTTCTATGTCTGTTTATGGTCTTTCTGGATTTCACTATTATATTTTGGCAGTTCTGTGGTCTTTCCAATTTCTGCTTTAGTGTACATATGTCTCAGTTCTGTTGCTGTTTGGTTTGTTTTTTTTTTTCCTCTTTGTATGTTGCTGTTCCTTCACAGTTTTATATTTACTGTCTCTTCTTGTTTTATTTTCCGAACTACAAGTGATCATTAATTAATGTTACTGGGTTTACTGGACTTAGATTGCTGGGGATTTGTTTGTTTGTTTTTTATTTGTTTGTTTTTAAATTTTCTTTCTGTAATCTGAGGCATGTTTTGGCTTTTGCTGCTTCTACTTGTACAAAGACATCTACTGCATGTACACCAGCCCAGAATACCTCTTATTATTTTTCTTTTTAGACATTTTGGGAGTTTGCAAAATTTTAGTCATAAGGCTTCTAAGAAAACAGAGCTTCTAGAAGAGCAACTTCCTGAAAGTGTTTGCATGACTTTTTTCCACAAACATACAGTTCTTTTAAGATCCTTTCTATATTCTTGCTTACAGTCAGTAAATAGCATATCAATTCTTCATTTGAGAATCATTTTCTGAAAATAACAGATGTTTTTGCACTTGTACTAAATGTAATACCCTCCCTTACAGATGCAGAGAGAAGAAGTATGATTATTATAACCTGCCAAGAACCTCCGTTGTGATAGCTTTTTATAATGAGGCTTGGTCAACACTTCTGCGAACTGTTCACAGTGTTCTTGAGACATCTCCAGATATTCTTTTGGAAGAAGTTATTCTTGTAGATGATTACAGTGACAAAGGTAGGAAGAATAATTCTAAGTAACGTTGATTGTTGATGGGCTTTTTTGGTCAGCCAGTCCACAGGAGAAAGTTATGCTGTTTAGGTCACATACCTAATATTGTACAACATAGGCATCTAATTAGAAAATATTTTTTCCTTTTAGTGTGCCAGGGAAAAATTTGGCTTCTGAACCAAATTTAGTTTAGAATGGGGAAGCATGCGTTGTATGAGAGTGTTTGCCTGCATAGATAACCTACAGTCTGGTTGAAACATTTTAGGTTTCCTGATTTGAGCAAGTTTAGATTGCTCTAAAGGCTCTTTGAGCTGCTTTAGCAGCTCAAAGGCGCTGCTGCCGTTTTCCACTACACGTGAACTGTGTTAAGAGAAAAAACTTTAAGTAACATTTGAGAAGCACTTAACAGTCTGGAAATGAATTACAGAGGCAAATATAAAGCATTTGATTTCTTAAAAGTAACTATGATTTGTGTCCATCTAGTTCTGTGCTTCTTCCATGTCCTTTCTTAGGAGTTTGAACTGCCAGTATCTTTAAGGTACTGCTATAAGCAATATGCTACTGAGGAGAGAACTTTCTGTAGCGTGACATTAACAAATGTTCCAGAACTATATTATTGCTTTGTTTGTTTGTTTGTTATAGAACATTTAAAGGAGAATTTAGAGAACTACGTGGCTGGTTTACGCAAGGTGCGTCTTATCCGGGCAAATAAGCGAGAGGGGCTGGTTCGAGCCCGGCTGCTGGGGGCATCTGTGGCAAAAGGAGACATCCTGACCTTCCTGGACTGCCACTGTGAATGCCATGAGGGCTGGCTGGAGCCACTGTTGGAAAGGTGAGCTGATGCTCTGGGCTGGTTTTCTTTCCCATTGGAGAAGCAGAGACAAGATGGTTTGGCTCTCCTCTGCAGTGGAAAAATGACTTGTAATTTACCAAATGTTACTGCTGCCTGATCCCTGAGGCACTGCAAGTGTTTGTCTCCTGGCTGTAGGGAAGCAAATGGAAGTGTAAAAGATCAGGACATGGGATTTTTTTTTTTTCTCCCCTGGGGACCAAGCCATTCTTTTTCTTCATACACGGGAAATTTTTCTTTTTCAAGAAGAGGAATCCCCCCCAGTCCCCAGCTGTGAAACTACCTTGGGAAAGGTGTCTGCTTCTGTCAGCCAGGGTTGTGGATGAGGAGAAGGTCTGGAAAGAGGCATCCCCTGAGACATCCCCTATTGCAGGACAGTGTGCACATAAGCAGAGTGGAATACAAGTCAAAAAACTTCGTCTTCCTAGTCCTGAGCAAATCCATCTTTCCAAACTGGTTCTAATATAAAACATGATGGGGTAGGATAGGGAGGAGTTAATGTTATGTCAACACTGACTTTTACTTGGAAACCATCTGTCCTGGGACACTGTATTTTACACCTGTGTAGTCTCATATCTATATTGCAGATCTGCCAGGCTGTTCAGAGAACTTCCATTGTTTAAAAACAAACAAACAAAGAAAACACAATCCCAAAGAACCCCTCAAAAGCTCCAACAAAAAACCTAGAAACCAGAGTACAGGCTCTCCATTATGGCTTGGGATATTTATGGTATTCTTGAAGTCTCACCCACACTTTTCATCAGCTATACATGCACTTTTCCTGCTGTCAGTTCTGCCATTGGCACACCTCACCACAGCATCCTGCTGCCCCCACATCACATCCATTTCTTTGCCCCCCTTACTGACAGCTTATGTCTTTACCCCGTGGGTGCCATTAGGATATGCTGATAGATAGAGTACCTGAATCAGACCTCCTAAACATTCTGTATAGCAAACCAGCTCTCTTTAAAACACAATTTAAAAAAAAAATTCTTTCTTCAAGGCCAGTGGTTTGATTTGTGTCCTGTAAAGATTCCCATGGGCTACTACAGCCTTTGGTTAAAGACCAGAAAAAACAGCCCTATGCAAAATGGAGAAAGACTTCCAAAAGCACATGCTGTCTTGATGTATACAAGTCTTCCTGACACCTAGTGGGACGTGTTCTCAAACTTCCCAGGTCCATTTGAAATTGTATCTAGAATACTATTTTAGTTTTTTGTTTTCTTAAAATTGCCATACTTACCTTGTTTCTAAGTTTCACGCCATACATTCCAGCTGATTGAGGTTAACTATGATAGTATGATGAAAGGAAAAGGGGTAAACATCAAATAATGAGCATGGATTTAGCGACTGACTTCTAGAGAAATTGTGTGACCGTTTCTGAAATTTCTTCACTTCTTTAGCACACCACTAGATGGCAATCTTGAGGAAGGATTAGGATAATTTTACACACAATAAATCACTTTCTGTAAAAAGTTAGCCCTGAATGTGTCTTGGAATTCTTGCTCTTTTTGAAGATGCAGATGTACATCTCAAAGGAGAAGTTTCCATGGCATGTCTGACTTAAATGTATGGGAACAATACAATGGTGCATTTTGCAGCACAAACATGGTTGTATTTATAAACTGCCTGTGCCTTGTACCATCTAATTAATTCTTAACTTATGGAAAAAGAGATGGCTTTTCACTTATGTGATTCCTTTCATAATTGAAATCATATTCCAGCTACCTTATTTTTACTCCTTTTCCTACCTGTTACAGGAGCAGCAAAGCATTTTTACATTTTACTGGGATTTTTTTTCTCTATGTACATATGATTCTCACTGCTTTGTACACTAGTTTTATGCAACTGAGAGAGGAGATAGCCATATTTGTATAAACCCTTTTGTGTGCTCAAGGTTTCAATGGAAGATGATAATGAAAAAAACAGCTGTGTTGCATATTCCCTCCAGCAACAAGAGACCATTTCATACTTAAGGCAGTCTTTGTCAGCTCAGACAATACTTCCTTGGAACTGCTGCTGTTCTCTGCTGCATTTGACCTTCACAAGCTGCTCTAGTTTTAGAGTTTAAGCCCTTGGTCAGCCTTCAGGTTTTAAGCTCAATAATCCCATGAGGAACTCGCTCTCTTTGAATGACAGATACACTGCATCTCTTACTTATTTGGCAATATAACATGTTCACTTTTCCTTCACCGCTGGAATACGTAAACCAGAAGACTGAGGGCTAAAACAAGTACCAGAACCCTAAAGTCAGACAAGTCACTTCATTTCACTGAGTTGTCAGGGGATGTCTAAGACTAGTGTAGAGAAGATGCTAAACAGTGATTCAGAAGAAAGACCTTAGCTTGAGCTTGTGTGCTTGAAGTTGCCCCTTGTACTGAGAGAGGCCTTTCCAGAAGTTGAGGAAAAGGCAAAGAATCCCACTGCCATTTGTAAGGGCAAATGGCTTTGGAAAGGAATCCAGAAAACCCTACATTGAGCAATGGGAGGAAGGGGTTTTTCTTCTTGAAGTCAACCTGCAAGAAATGTCATCAGCTCTGATGTATTCTTAGTATGATAAAGATCTTGACTATCTTTAGATCACCCTTACTGATAGGTATGTCATTCTGCAGTGCTATCTTGTTTCTCCTTTTCATCTTCTATGTTGCCAGGGTTTCTGGAAGCCTCCTTCATGTATATTTCACTGTTGGAGATCTAATTCCAGTGTTGTGAGTTCAGCCTCATGGCTTCTTTTTGAGGTATTGTTGTAGCACTTTGTGTAACTTTTTGCGGATTATCACAGTTACAAGAACAAGCATGACTTTGAGGGCCAAGAGGCTGGATGGTTTATTATTCACCTTGGCAGAACTATACAATCATGTTGCTCTCTTAAATGCAGCAACCTGTACAAAAAGAAAACAGATTTTTTTTTGTTGAGAATGTGATACTTGCTATGGAAGCCAAGCCAGATGCTTAATGTGTTAAGTCATCTGACATTCCTCACTTCCACTGTCCAGGAAGACTGATGCTTGCCAGGTGCCTATAGCTGAGTCCATCCTGATACATCCTCCTGATGCATCCTCAGTAGGAAACCAGTGGTTCTTCCTGTAGCCATCATTTCCTTGTATTGCAGTATGAACTGAAAAGGAGGAATACTTCGTGTTTGTTATCTGTAAGTATTCCTTGTTCTTGTCAGTTATAGCTTTTGAGAGAAGTTTCTAATGGAATTTACGCTTTTCTTTTAAAAAAACCCAGGATTGCGGAAGAAGAAACAGCTGTCGTCTGCCCTGTTATTGATGTTATTGACTGGAATACATTTGAGTACTTGGGAAATGCTGGTGAGCCACAGATTGGTGGATTTGACTGGAGGCTGGTCTTCACTTGGCATAGTACCCCTGAAAGAGAACAAAAACGGAGGAAGTCCAAGACTGATGTGATCAGGTTAATTTTTATGCATCTTATGCTGTGAATGTGTTTTTGATTTCACCTGAAAATGCCAAGTGATGAAAAACATTTGAGAAATAAGCATATTACTAAAAATCATTATTTTGCTTAGTTCCCTATTTTTTAAAAAAAATATCCTGCTTACTATGGTCTTGGAAAAAAGCTGAAATTCCTATGTCATCTTCTATACTGAATCCTTATTACAAAGTAGTCTTTTGACTCCTCTAGGCAAACTCCCAGGGATGCTTATCAGCACTTGGAAGGGGTGTAACTGATAAATACTGAAGGATATCCTCTGTGCAAAGCAAAGAGCTCCATGTTGTAAAAAACATATCATGGGCAACGATGAAAAGAGAAAAAATCATTAACCAGTTAGAATGCAAAAGTTATTTTGAAGACTTTATCTGTGCTGTAACCATAGTGGTGGCTCCTTGTGCTATTTTCAAAGGTGAGCCAGTTTGCCAGTTCTTTATTGAGACAAAACGATACAGCTCTACCCACCAACGTTTCTCTTCAGGGCTAACTCACAGAAGCCCACTCTGATATCTCCCTCGTGGGTACTAGTTTTGTTTAAATTTTAGTTGCAATCAAGTGGTATTATTTGTCACTCCATCTTGTGGTTTTAGGAGAAGTAAGGTAATAGAACAAATAAGGCATCTGAAAAATGGGCACTGCAGACAAAATCCGGATAATTGAGGGTCTGCTATGCTCAACTTGGAAGTTGCTCTATTTCAGCAGTGTATTGTAATAAATTAAGCTGTATGGCATTTTTAATACTGTGATTTTGTTAGTACTTACTTTTATTTTTAATATGTTATCTTACAGACTACAGCAAATACAGAGTGATTAATTTTTCTCAGTCTTTTCTAGGTGACTTATAACACCCAGTACTTCACAAATATTAATGAACTTATCCTCAACTGAAAGAATGTTGTTTTTAAATGGGAAAAATGAGGCAGTAGTTTAATCCCTCTCAGCATATATTAGTCCACATCCTCCTTCAAAAAAATTCAAAATAGAGTAAATGTTTTAAAATCCTTTAGCTCAAATAGGATACTTTTTTCTTCTTCATGACAAGATGAATTGTCTTTGACATGCTAAGTAAGAGGAGAATGATGAGGGATAAAGTTTCATGGTAGCCTGAGGACTGTGAGCTCGACAAGTGTCTGGAGAATGCAGCAGTGCCTAAAGTGGTGTCACCAACAGCTGTGTTTGGAAAGATGAGTTCTGGAGGGAGACAGAAGAACGACTGGTTATGGAGTTTGGTTTTTTTCCTTCTGTCTTGCCTCATCTCATTCCAGTATTTGAAACAGCATATGACAATGTGAGACAGTGTTGCTTCAAAAAGATAGCTGGTCAAAGTGGCTTTGACAGATTAAGACTAATTGATCACTGCACCTTGCATTTGTTAATATTTATCTCAACAGCAATTTAGCAGAATTCATAAAGTGTCGGCTGAACTCAGTTCCAATCAGCATTATATACTTGGTATAAGGAGAGTAATTTTCTAAGACTGTAAACAATTAGAAACAATATTGAACAAAAACAAGTTTATGTATATGTGCACACGCTACCCTACCAAAAGTACATCCCTTCAGTGCACTGTCACTCTGGGCCTTGTGGTCATCCATGGGGATCCAGTCTTGACTCCTGATTTTTTTTTTTTTTTCCTCAAACTTAGTAAAAAATTTAAAAACATGCAAATGGGCAGATCTTAGAAAGAAAACACATATCTTTAGGGGCTAGATTTACTTAATTCTTAATTGATGTCTGAGAGTTTTATCACTTGATTTCAATGGGATCAAGAACATTAATTACCAAAGCACAAATACTTCTTTAATTATTACTTAGGTAATAAATAATATAATATTAAAATACAAAAAGGTACAGCACTTAGAATTTCAGAGCTGACTAATACTGTTCTGCTACAAAAAACCCCAAATTTATGTTCTGTTATGTGAAGGTAAGAGACAAATTATTTATACACAAAGACACTGCAATTTCAAAAAATTATTTAAGACAATATTTATACATTCTAGAGCTTGTTTCAGATACAATGTTTTTAATACAAAGTTAAATTTAAATGACCTCATGATAACCAAGCAACATCTGGCTTTTACTTTGTATCCAGAAAAGACTGAGAAAATGGAAAATAAAAATATATTGTATTTTTCTGTCTGTTTGATTGATGCATTAATTTTTTTGCCTTTTTTTTTTTTTTTTATATTCTCTTTTATAGGTCTCCAACCATGGCAGGTGGATTGTTTTCTGTAAGCAAAAAGTATTTTGATTATCTTGGTTCATATGACACAGGAATGGAAGTCTGGGGAGGAGAAAACCTTGAATTCTCATTTAGGGTAGGTGGATTAATTAAAAGTTTCTTTTCCTGAGAATAAAACAAGTTTCTTATTTCTTTCTCTATGCCGTTTTACATAGTGAAATAGCTGTAATATAAGCAACTGTTAAGAAGAGAGTTTTTTGGAAAGTGTTTATATAAATGTTTTTCTCACATTTTGGTATAGCTGTTATTTTCCTTCAAAGTAGGCATTTTAAAGAAATTTTTTAAAACATGTCTTTGTTTTGAGTATCAGTATAAAATGCAAGTAGTTGTGTGATACTAGCAGGTAAAGTTTACACTCTGCGGCTTGAAGAAGGTCATTGGAAAGAAGAATTTGTAATTCTTTGATGTGACTCAGAGCTCTCACTGTGGTTGATGGAGTGAGCAAGAGGCAGCTGGTGGCTGTTTCCTGTGGGGCAGGATGAGGGAGCCCCTGTACTTCTTTTAAGGCTTTATTCTGTTTCACCTGAGGAAAAGTTTGTATAAGGATTATATAAGGTGATGGGGAAGATGTCCAGGAACTGTAGAGCTGCCACTGAGTAGAGCTGGGGTGGGCCAGTGCTTAGGTGTGAGGCAGGGAGACAGCTGTAATGAAAACGATTTACAGCATGGAAAAAGATAGGAGACACAAGATAGTCCAGACTGATAAGCAAAACAGTCTTGTTTTGCTCAACTCAGCTGTTACCAGTGCATGGCTGATTCCCACTGAGCACTGGCTGCCTACAGTTTGCCCCATATCACACTTAGCTCACTGTAGCAATCCAGTGGTGACATAGGAGGGACACTGTAGGGCCACTTGTGACTTTCAGGGAATTCACAACTTATTATTCTGGATTTCCCTTGTCTGCTGTGCCCATCACCAGTTATGTTTTATGGTCATATTTGCCTTTCTGTGAATCACTGAATTGTGGTATCATGTGACAGCAGATTTCAGGGATAAATAGCATTTTAATGTTATAAACCCACTTTCTTGAAAAAGGAGGCATCAACAGACTCTCTCTCTTGATGTCTGTCTCTCTTGATGTCTGTCTCTCTTGATGTCAGAGGAGCATGGGGTCTTCTTGGCTGCTGTTCCTGTCTCCTGCTGCCTGTAATGCAGGAATCCTAGCCAAGAGGGTACAGAAATATGGAAAGAAAATTATTAGGAAAGACAGTAAACACAGGCCTAGAGTTGACATGGTTTCTTTATGGAGGGGGATTTCTCAGCTGGAAATGCTATTTAAGTTTATGGCCAGCTCCTTTTCCACATGGGGAGAAGTTTCTGCAACGTAAGTCCAAACACACAGCCTACTTAGTAGTCTTGGTCTAATTCAGCAGGCCTCCACCGGAAGCTTAAAGTAGTTGACCCACCTCCATCAGCACTGTGATCCTCTGAAGCAGAAGTCTCCCAGCTGTCTCCAGTTGTGGGGTGTCCAGAACTGTAACTCCTTGTAGGAAGTCTCAAAGACAGCATGCTCGTCATGCAGTTGTTGGCTCTCTGCTCTTTGTATCTCGCTTTTCGGGAGACAAAGGCTTGCAGACAGAACAATACTGATCCTTTCCCTTTATGATCTAAGTGCCCCTGTGCTGCCTGCTGCTTCAGACCGAAGTTTTCCTTGTCGTTGACCTCTGAGGCTTGACAGCCAGTTTCATTTTTTTTATGTTACAGGTCTCCCTGAACCAGGTGTTTTTGACCCCATGAGATGCAGCAGCATATATGAGCAGTGCTTTTACTCCTTTAGCATGGAGGAATGTGGTCTCCTCATGGGACAGAGAAGGCATCGTAGGTAGCCTAGTGCACAGGAAGACCACAAAGGGAGCAGCAGAGTCCCTAGGAGAGAGCACATGAGCACACTGCTGTGCCCCCCAGGGGCCAAGCAGGCACATGGGTGCAAGTGGATCAAGCAGCTTCTGGGAGACAAATGATTTTACAGGGCAGACTGTGCAACAGGCAACCAATATGCCTTATCATGTCAGTTTTGCTGGTGCAGATTTCCAGTAGGATCTGGCCATTTGTACACAACATGCTTTTCTCTATTTGATTTGGAGCCCCTCTATTTGTGCTCCCTGTGGTGAGGATTTTTGTGGAAAAAAGCAGAGTGCTATGATGTTATTTAACTGTGTTCTTTTGGCTGCCCACAGTGTTCAAAGAGGTCAGGAGGGATAAATCACTGTTAATGCTGTTGTCCTTGTGTTTTCTAGACGTGTCAGACCTGAAAATTAGGAGCAGGACTACTCAAAAACACTGTAAATTAATTTATTTTTGTTCTTCTCTCTGTAAACACCACTCACTCCCAATGACATGAAAAGACTTGTCCTCAAGCTTCCTCTTTCTTGTACTTCAATTATTCTAAACCAAAGAAATTCTCTGTGGTTTTGAGAGGTACAACAACGAAAAAGCTTTTGCTAAAAGCATGATGACTAAGAGAGATGGAAGCTATGTGCTGAATGCAGAATTGAGTCAATGTACCTTGATTTTGGATTGCTATTTAGCTGGATAAAATTTCAGTTCATGGGCATAATGGGCATTCAGACTCCTCTTTCTGAGGGATTCAAAACATGCTCTTTCATCTTCTCCGTCTTGTACAAGGAGCAAGGGGAACCTGGTTGCAGGTTCCTTCCTCCCTCTGCTCTTGGTCGTGCTAATGGCACTGCAATGTAAGTTTGTTTCTGGGGGACCGAGGCTTGATAGACCTGAGGTCTGTCCTTCAGCCCACCATGTGTGAAAAGACCTTTCTTCTTTTAGAAATTTTATTGCCCATGAGCCTGGATGATATGCCTCCTATCGTCTGGGGTCTTCTCTTTTCCGACCTTTTTGTATTGTTTCTTTCTGTCTGAATCTGGCAATCTGTCTTGTGTGAGGAGCAAGCAGGATGGGTCCATGTGTCTAAGATGCCTCCACCCACCTAGATTCCAGCAGATTGTGTAAGAGAACCTCACAGGGGGGCTCAGCTGCAAGTCAGCAGGAAAAATTGTAGCAGAGAGAGGGGCAGGAACATAGTGTTTTTCACATTTTTTCCTTTGTTCAGGATGTAGCATCCTTTTTTTATTTTTTTATTTCCTCTAGAGAATCCTAGGATGTTAGAAAGAGCTGGCAGAGCTTCTAGAGCTTTTCTTTTTTAGCATACGCTGCCCCAGTGTTACGTCAATTGTCCAAGGCGATTGCAAGGCGAGATCTGAGTATTTTCAGTAGGTTTTCATAATGCCACCACCTGTCTCTGAAAACAAAAGAAAAAATACTGGCAGTCTGCATGCATCAAGGTGAAAATGAAAGTAAAAAGAAATGTCACCTTATTTTCTTCTCGAGGTGAAGGAAAATGTGTTCTTTTATAATGAGAGCTGTGAGTTAGCCAAACGTAGTAAAGAAACATCTCTTTATGCAAGTGAGCGTGCAAAATATATATGAAACCTAATGTGCTTTTCTGTTACAGAAGAAATAGTTTTATGGGAGAATCTTCTCCAGAGTCACTTATTTAGCATTTAGTAATCAACTTTAGTTTCTCTATTAAATTCCTTGCTTTATTTTATGGCTGTTCATTTGTACCTGATTATATATAGAGGTCATAATGTTTTCCATGAAAATGAAAATAAATGAACCTTTTCAGGAATTGTTTAGCTGAAATATATTTAATTTGCTTTTGTAATAGGAAGACAAGATAAGTTTTGAACTGTTTTAAGGAATTAAGTAGAATTCAATCAGCATTGTTTAGCAACCTACAATTATTTTTTAGAGAGTTTTAGCTATTGAAAATTCAGCTGTTATGGAATTCTCTCTTTGTCATCAGTTTAACAGAGGTATTTTCAGTCTATTTCATTACACTGAAATCAGAGTTTATTGAGGAAGAGTTGAAGCATGTGCTTCCTTTTTAGCTGTACATTTTTACTTCAGTAGTCTTTATTGTCTTTTCATCATATCTTGTTTAAAAACAGACTAATCTAAAAAATAATGATGAATTTAAAATGCTTATGTGGAGTATAACAAATTCGAAATTGTTAAACTATTAATGTTGTTTATTATTTGCTAACAAATCTTACATGATAAATTGCAACTCAAAAATTAATTTTGAATGTAGAAATAATTATGAAAAATACTGTTTTGGAGCCACTCTCAAAAAGGGACATCTTAAAGTGAAAGTGGATTACTTGTTTCATAGCAGTTTTCAAAATGGCAGTAGTGTAACTTCTGTGTGAAAATATGCAAATTGTTTAAAAGATCAGTACAGAATTTTAGACTTCTTTTATAATTCCTTTAATTATCTTTCTGTTCAAATGACAAGTATATTGTTACCCTGAAAAGCAATGAAGAAGAAGAGAAAAACCTCACATGAAATAGGAAGTCTATCAGAGTCATTGGTGATAACCTCAAGTTAGTTCAAGCACAGTAACATGTCCCGCCTTTTCTCCCATCTGACCAAATTTCAGAAACCTTGTTTCAGGCACCTTTCAGAAACAGGACATCTGCCATGTTGTGGTTATGTGCAGTATTAAATAGGGAATACCTAAGTATGCTTTCCTTTCATTACATCAAACTTGAGATCAGAATGGGTAGTGGGAAAATGGGTGTGTAGGTGAACTGCCATAAGTCCATGATTTTCAGAGGAGAAGAGTATAACTAGAAAAATGTGCACAGAGTGCTGAGGCTAATGGATCCACTTGGTGGTTACTTATGGGCCGTACATTTCCTTACCTGGGGAGCCAGAGGCAGGAGGATGAGCCCAAGGGCAGAGTTAGTTCTGCCAGTTCCATATTCATATGCAAGTACTTTCCTTGGCAGCAAGTGGGAATGTTGGTTTAGACAAGGGAGGTTGTTTCATTCTTGTTGATTGGACCACCATAAGTTAGTTACAGAAGTACTTTGCTTCTTCTTTTCATTTAATTTAGTTTGATTTTATCACCAGGCACTTATGCCTCTCTTATAGAGTGCTGATCATACAAATGGGAACACAACTTACTGTTCTCCAATGATATGACAAGCTTACCTTTTTTGTTAAGTCAGCTTTCCAGTGGAATGTGAGCAAAGATTTCTGGTAAGGATCAGTTGTCAACCACTGATTTCTTTTGGAAGTGGCTATCCACATGGTTGATTTGGAAAATAAACAATACCTGCATAATGTATATCATGGACCACATCCTATCCTGAGAATGTAAAGCTAAGACAGGGATACTGCACACCAGATAGAACCAGAGATGAGGTTATCTCCTTGTAAAGTCAGAGCAAATTACTGACACAAGAAGAATGTAATTTTATCTAGTTTATTCATCAAGTGACACACAAAATTATTGTATGTGTTACTTAAAGTACAGTGTGATTCTCGAGAAGGTATTATCCTTATGCATTGTTGTTACTACATCCTTCTGCTTGCAGAGTTTCAGATTAATGATACACAATGTCAATTCCTTGCTCAGATATGGCAGTGTGGAGGAAGTCTTGAGATCCATCCTTGCTCCCATGTAGGTCACGTTTTCCCCAAACAAGCTCCATACTCGCGGGCCAAAGCTTTGGCAAACAGTGTGCGTGCAGCTGAAGTGTGGATGGACGAATATAAAGAACTTTATTACCACCGAAACCCGCACGCTCGCCTGGTGAGTTCAAGTCCATTGTTCCTGCAATTTCAGTAGACTTTGTTTTCAATGAACTATTAATTAAACTAATATTTAACTTGAAGTGGGGTTTATGTTCATTTTTTATTTCTTCTAAAACTTTTCCTCAAGCATAGAATAAGTGTATAATTTTTAATACCCTGGAAAAAATTTGAAGTTCTGTAAGACTACTAGAAAACCAAATCTATTTAAATATTAAATAAATGAATGGAAGAAAAAATAATGTTAAGCGAGGTGACCAAAATAAGGAGGAGTTGTTTAGCTTAAAATGTGCACTTCTGTGAAATGGCTGATACAGGATTCTCTCAATTAAAGAATTACAGAAATGCAATTAATGAATGCAAATCAACAAGTTTGAATGAACAGTAGACCTTTAGATGAACAGCATGATAATAATCCTTAGCAAAATTACCTGTCTTGTGATAATTGTAAAACTTTGGACTGATGTAAAATAAAATAGATATTTCTGTTTGCTTTACTGCTGCACCACATTTCCTAAAAAAAAAACTCCAAACCTAAAATCAATATTGAAAAGATTAAATTAATTAAAATAAGTCCCGCAAACTCAGATGAGAATGTTCCCAATAAAATGTTTAAAGTGTCAGTTCTGTGGGGTTTTTTTTGTTTTGTTTTGTTTTTAAGTTAGTATTTTTATTTGCTTTGAAACGAAAATACAAGATCATTCGTTTACAAAATTTTTCAAGAGATAAATACTGTGAAAATTGAGTATGTCAAAATAGTAAAGCAGTGTGCAAATTAACAACTTGGACATATTTATCATGAGAGGCCTGTAGGCCAGAAGACACGTAACACTGAAGATGTCTTCACAGTACCTAGGAATGGTTTAAATGAACCTCTGACACAAGGCCCAGAATTCAGGCCTAGAAGAAATCATTCTGTCCTGTTGCTTGTTTTTGGAGGTGCCTGATCTTCCCAGGCCCTACTCTTTGTATGGAAAGTTTTCTAGGTACTGGCCCTCTGGTTTTGTGCCTCAGGAGAGTTGCTGCTGGGCACTCATCTCCTGCTACACCAGCCCAGAGCTTTGGGACTGAGGCATAGGGAACTCCCTGCAAGTTTGAGTTGCCTACCCCAATAGATATGCCAAAGGAAAAAATGCTCTTGAAACCATTAGGCTTTTAAAAGATACACTGGAGGATGCTGGGGAAGCTGCATTTGCTTAGTTTCCATCTTGTGTTCCTTTGGATTAAACTAGGTAATTAGACTATTATAGTCTACACACTTGTATTTTTTTTTTTACTTTAACGTCATAAAAGCCATTTAGGTTTTATTATTAGAGTCTGACTTAGAGAGAAATGTGGAATTCACCCATAGGCAATGACAGCCTGATTGTGCTTGTCATACGCAAAAAGAGCAATAAACACTGACAGTTTTTCTTGTAAAATGCTGGGCAGCTTATGTCTTTAATGACAGAACTTTATCTTAAAGGATATTTGTGTGTTAGTATTAGAAGTTTTGCATATTGGCTTATTGTAGCACCGTGGATGTAAGCTGAAACTCATGTGGGTTTTTTTCCCATATCAGAGCTGTTGCCAATGAACTCTGGTTTCTGTAATACTCTGTGCACCACTTGTTGCATCAGCTGAGTTCAGACCTTTTTACTTCATCAAACCCAAATAATCAGTTCAATAGCATAATGGAAAAAAAATTGAAGCTATGGCTGCAAAAATTGGTTCCATGAAGTTTCACTTCAAGATTAATGTTCAGACTTCGGAACTAATATGTCACACTGTTTGTTTATTCAGACAGGCATCTCTGCCTCTGCTTTACATCTGCTTTGTGTTTTCAGTGGTATTTCCACAGCTTTGAGAAATGCAAATAAATTTGTTGTTTGAGGAAAGAGTGTGTCAAGTGACCTGTAAAAATCTGGAGGCAGTGAACACTATTTCATGCCTGAGTATCTGAAGTCCCTAGTCAATATAAAGATAGGTTTTTGAAGACAGACATGAAAAGATGTGAACTCTGCTCCAATCCATAGACAGGGAAAAAGCCTGCAATGAAAGCTTTCCTCTGGAGGTTTATGGCTTAATACTACCCACCCCCCAGAACTATAAAGTTCAAAGGAAACATTAGCAGATTTTACAGGTTCCATCAGTTAAGTGTAAAACTGTACAGGTAATTTGCAAATGGATGGTGGCATAATTTAAAATCCTCAAGAATCATTCACTGCTTTTGAGATTTTCAATTATCCAGTTAAAGAAAGTTTTATTTTCCAATACTCCTTCTTGGGCTCCAGCAATCTGTATTCAAGGGCTTCCTCACTTGCAGATTCACGGAGTTTTCTCAGAATGTCTTCTAGAATATTTGAAAGTTTTACTTGCACAGTTCCAATTCCTTTTTGTCAACATTTAACAAATGTAAGGATAATGAAATCAAATCCAGCACCCAAACATGGTGATTTTTCCTGGCTAGAAGTCCTACTCATCACTGTAGCATACGGTTCCTAATAATGTATGTAGATAATTTAAAAGAGAGCATCTGTTCTGGATTGGGGTTTTTTAATCTTTTTTTTTTTTTTTTCTTTCTTCTTCTTTCAGGAGCCATATGGAGATGTGACAGAAAGAAGACTTCTTCGAGAGAAGCTAAAATGTAAGGACTTTAAATGGTTCTTGGAGAATGTGTATCCAGAACTTCACGTACCCGAGGACAGACCAGGCTTCTTTGGAATGGTATGTGGCTTCTGAGAAAGGGCCTCCTTGCAGTTCTCTGAGCCCTCCTACTAACTCAATGTGAAAGTATTTTTATGCCAAAGTCAGTTTGGGATTTTGGTAAAATTCAGTTAGAATTGGTAGGCTTTAAAATGTGGTTTCTATGAGAATCTTTATTTTAGGGCATGCTGTTGTTTATGAAGAAGTTCTGTGAGAAAGTAGATCAGGTAATGTTGCCATCAATTTCTCCTTCTAAGTGACATCTTTAGACTGTTAAAGGTGGCAAAGGATGTCGGTTTTATTTCTTTAAACTTTGCATAGTGAAAAAAGAGAACAGTAGAGTGTTTTAGTTTTTAGTTGTAGAGTTGAAAGGAGAAAGACTGTGCTTTGAAACATGTCTTTGCACATTTTATCCCATGAAAATGATAACACTCTGGGGTAATGGGAAAGAGAGCTGGTGCTAAGTGCTCCCAAATCATAGGGGATTCTGTATGTCAAAACCAACATGTTAATTTTTAATCAGGAGGTCACTTTAGACCAGCAAGGGTTCACAGCAATTGATTCGATATCAGAATCCACTTCTCTTTTTAAGAATTGACAGCTTTCTATGCTGTTTGCAGCTTACAAATAAATATAAACTATAGCTCCATGTATATCACATTACTGTAATCTCATTTGGAAGGGATGAAGGCAGAGAATGATGCAGCAAATAACCTCTTTCTTCTGAAAAATCACCAGATAGCTGCTGCATGTTGGGAAGACAAAACTGCACCTTTCCACCAGGCAAAGATGTGTCAAATACCTCCCTGATTACCAATGCCACATTGACTTAGAAGTACTTATGCTGGTAGCTTGATCACTCTACAGATCCAACTGAGCTGCATTCCCATACTGCTGCATCACTTCCAGCCCTTGCCTTGCTGCCATCTGCCCTTTGGTTACTCAGTCTCTGCTGGATCTCCTTCAGGAACAGAAAAATCTTATCACTGTGGGCATACAAAACATATAGGAACCAAGTCTCCCCACAGTCTACCCTAACAGCTTTGTTACTTGTTAAATGAAAAAGATCCTAATGTGAAAATGCTGTGGTTTCCCACGGGGAACTGTATTTCCCATGGGGAGCTGTGGGAGCTCCCACAAGGGAGTGCATCAGTTGTCAGCAAAGCACTTAGGAGACTCTGGGAGAGTTACTGCTCTCCTACATTTGTCTTGGAGCTTGTACTTGAGGTGGTATCTCTGTGTGATCACTGGTGTGAAAGGTATTACCCACTGTTACCTAGTACCTTGAACAAACCATGGTACAACATTAGTTCAGTTTTTGTTGTTTTGTAATGGATTGCTACTCATAAGGTCAGAGACAGCTGAAGCAGTAGGATGTTATAAGACATACCTTCCAGGAGCATTTCAGTAACTTTTTCTTCCCTCCACCTCCACCCTTTGCCCTCCAAAAGAAAAGCTAGACTGGTGGTGATGATAATGCTTCAACTTCCTGGGGAGGGGATGGAACTTGTGCAGTTTCTTTCACAATTTAACTGTACACGTCATCCTCAAGCAAGGTGTTGACAGTACCTAGAAATAATAGTTCTTGTTCAGAGCTGCTTGTGGTATCTATAGTGTAATTTAGGTGTGCTCTATGTATTTATCTAAAAGCAATTCTTAAATGCTGTCATCTAGTTTGGAACATAAGATTACACCACTTTTGAGAGGAGGAAAAATTTAAAATGTGATTAAAGTACAGTTGTACTCTGTACAGAAACTGAGAGTGCAAAAATGACACCTACCGATTCCACTGATTTGTGGATTTTGAGTCCCATCTGCTAGCTTCAATGAATCATTGATCATGTTTTTACTCCTGCCTTAGCTGTGTAGTGCTTTTCTGGTTCACAAAAATACTGTGTTTAAAAGTGGCAGTTTTGTTAACAGCACAGCTTAGTGTGAGGTTATTTAATTGTTCAAAGAGAATACAAAGGAATGTGGGGATTTGTCCCTCCCGTGAAAATCTTTACACTTTTGAACTGAAGTTGACAATCTATCTAAAATTACCCATAAGTCAACCATGTGTTATTGAAATAGAATAAACAATTATTGGGCAGCATTCAGTGCCGTGCACTGACCCATACACACTTGTGCTATTTTTTTTTTCTAGATATGTAGATAGAAACATTCTTACTAAGCTTGGTTGTCTAAAAAGTTAGCTGCCTAAAACTTTATTTCAACATACTGAATTTTGATTTTTTTCTCCTGAGATATGGTTGCATTCCTGCAAACTGCCTGAGGCCTAGAAATGAGAGAAATATCATCTTACTTCTCCTTGGGCTTCATGGGACACAAACTAAATCTTTTGACTTGGCAGTGAGACCATACTATGTTCTGACAAAAGAAGTTTTTCTTTGTTCTTCTCAAACACTTTCTAGCTGATATTTCTTCCAACTGAATGTGAAGCAACTAGATGTTGGTAGATGTCTGTTGAGACTATCTAACCATAAAGGCATCTGTGACTGACTAAATCAGTTGGGATATCAAAAACTTGAATCTTTCTATTGGCAGCTTCCTTCCACATTTTCCTCTAAGACCGTCTCATCTTCAATTAATTTCCAAATGCTTTGTCATAATTTTCTTTTAATTTAAACCAGATATAACCTTGAGAAAATCAGAAAGAAAGATTTTAGAACTGTGAAGAACTTTATTTTATTGTGACATGAAAGAGCACATTAAATAAATTACCTAAATATCACATGAGATATAGGGACAGGCTTACAAAGTAAGAGATCTTAGCTATTTGGCTTAAATTATGTTATCCAAGATAATTGTGTGTATATGAGATTCCAAGTTCTCAGAGGCTCCGAAACAGCCTCCTTTAGGGTACATCTCTAAAAGTGCATTATAATCCAGACTGTAGAGCTTCCACTTGAAATTGATCTGGTACTCAAAATTATGACTGACTAGGCCTGGAGATCTTATGTATATCACAGGAAAATATGCACTACTTGGTTGGCTGTACAGCCTGTGAAAGCCTGATAAAGACTTTTTAAAAGGAAGTGGAAAGAAATTCAAGTGTTTGATAGTAAACTCAAGTGAACACACCACAGCTTGAGCCACATGCTTATATATTTTTGAGCCTCCCAGGGAGATTTGGACTTGCTGGGGTGAGCAAATGAGTCCAGCAGTGAATACAGCAATGAATCATCATTGGTTCCTTCAGAGGATCTTAGTCATCAACTATACATGGCTGTATACACATCAATGTATAGCCATTTCAGCATTGCACTTAAGTTAACAGGTGATATGAAAATAGTATACACTCAGTAAAATCATTCCCTGTAACTGCTCAGATTACCTCTGCGGTAAAAGCTTTTGTCTGGTCAGTACCGGTGAAGCTGTTTGGCTTGCTGCAAAGTCATATTTTGCTGTGTCCCACAGTATCATCTGCCCATATCACTAATACGTCAGCACCACTGCCACTGCGGTGAAATAAAGAGGATTCTGATCTATTTTGTGGATGAAGAGAAAGGTTGGCTGTGCTCCACTGGCCGTATTTATCAACTAATGTAATGAAGTTTTAATGTCAAAAATCTGTTGTTGATGCTTTGCTTACAATGGATTTTATTTAAAAAAAACAAAACAAAACAAAACACACAAACCCAAACTAATAATTATTCATAGAATGACATCTATATCGTGTAGTTATATGCAAGTGTCCAGATGTCCGGAAACAACAGATTTAAATTCCTCCAAGCAGAAAGGGATAAGGTCTAAGGCGAATATCTCAGTAGTTGCTGTTTGTTACCTATCCCAGCCTCCAGACTGGTAACTAAATGTCATTGTAGAGTAACACCGGCAACGTTTCAATGGGAGGCAAATACTGTAGGAAGACACTGCCACTAGTCCTGCATGGGTAGACTGTTTTAGAACTTAACTATGTGTTTCAATGGCAAGGTGATCAACATTTTTTTTTGCTTCTGTTTCTCTAATGCAGCATTCTGCAAAAGAATTAAGGTAAGTCACAGAGAAAATTTTGTTCTTTATTGCATGACTTTTTTTATGATGGATATAGGAACAAAGATAGCTTCAGAAATAAGTGGAGGATCACTGTTTTGGTAGAGCTGTTACACGTAAAAAGAACTTAATTGTGTATTCTCATTTCACAAGAGAAAATTATTTCACAAATTCTCTCATACTTTTTTCTGCCTTGTAATAGGGCAGATTTTATTATTTTTTTGCATAAACGGTGCAGATTTTCAAATCTTTGTGTGTCATTTCAGATCAGGTCATTTAAAAGCTTAGAATATATTCCCACAAATTGGATCTTGAATACCTGTTCAGCTTCCTAATAAAGTGTGGGCACAAAACAGCATCTGCTGTTGTGTGATAAAATGAACTAAAAGAACCAGGTCAAAATATGGACGACGTGTATGTAGGAATATGTCAGCATGTACCACAAGCATTTGTGCATGAAAGAGTCAATGAGACAACACACATAGTAGCATCCTGGGAGTACAGCCTCGTTTTTTAACCGTCTGAAATAAAGCTTAAGTTCAATGAGGTTTTAAACAGCTTTTGTTGCGTGTATTTGGGCATTGAGTAACACGCATAGGAGAGTTGCAGTAGTTCTGATGGTGCATGGCATTTTCAAATAAGGTTATTTAGAATTCTGAGCCACAAAGGGGAGCACATGTTTGACCACATGCCGGGGGTGATGGCGAAGAGTGGTAGCAGAGGTACTGGGTTTCCTGGAAGGGGCACCACAGATAAGGGCTTTGCTGGCCTTGGAGCCAGGAGACAGTCAGGCAAAGTCATACGTTATTAAACATACTGATGAGAGGCCCTGTGATCCTGAAGAGAGCTGCTGACAGTGACCGAAACTGATTTATATTTTTAGAGATATAATTACCAGTTTTAAGTGATTATGACTTTTAAGTTGACATTTCTTGTTGTAGAAACTAGAAACATGAGAACCTTATTGTTTGTTTTATCTAGTTCCATGGTGGCTTAAAAAAATGATCTCTCTAAGACACTTCTCTTTCCTGAATTTCTAAGTGTAATTCTTGCCTTGCATTAGAAAGGTAAACAAAATGTCCTCTTTTGACTGCTCAAGGAGATTTGCAGTGGTCTAGTGTGGGAATGGGCACAAAGCGGTGAAAAGAAGATGTTGGGTAGCACTGAAAACAGAAACTGGGAAAGCAAAACATATGTGGAACACAAGTATCTAATTTTCCAACTTGTGTGATTTGCTCTGTGGTGGGTTTAGGTCCTGGAGGGTTTGTCTTGTTTGTTTGGTTTTAGCCTTCTGCAATTCCTTTGTGTCCCTTCATTCTCCACATTAAGAATGGAGGATAAAATTATCATGACTAGGGAAGAACTGTGAAATTATACCTTGCTGAAATAACTCTTCTGAGATTTACGATGCTTATTCTTTTTCTCTGTGATATAATTACACTCAGCAACAGGGGCATTCAGCTTCTTGTTTACAGAACCTATTTTGCTCTGGGTAATTTCAGATTTGGTTAATCAGTACTTGTTATGGCATTGTTTAACTTATTTTCAGTTACTTTTGCCTCCTGAATACTTAAATGCAAATCTTTGCTAATTAGCCTGTTGTTTTTAAAATCAGCCAACTTAATACTTTAAAATTTAAGTTAAGTTATGCATCTCTTATGCCAAAGCTCAGGAACACTAGTAAAGAGCGTTTAAGATCACATCTAGTGTCTTCTTTCAGAGATATATTTTGCCTGCTTACATGATTTCTGATCTTAAAATCTGTCTGCTTGTTCAACCTCAAGAGGGTACTGGAGTCCTTTCGAGAACAACTCCTTCTAACATTTCCCATCTGACAAACTGAGAGAACTATGTAGTCATCTTTTCATAAGACATTTGAACAAATAGATCCTGGGAGGGGAAAAAAAGACTTGGCAGACTATTTTGTTCTGCATGACTTGCTGGCTTGTTGGGTTTCAAGTTTTTTTGTAGTTTCTACCTAGTTCCTTTGGAAATACACTGGAGCACAGTGTCATTCCTAGGGGGAGCCATGGTGCCTGGCTGTTTCCATGCCCAAAGTCAAGATGATCCCAACAGCTTTATTTCGCATTAGTCTGAAAGATGTTACCGTTGGATTCATTTGATCTATTCCAGTTAATCTAGCTTTGGGAGGGATCTCACAGCCCAGATGGATGGGTGTAAAGTGAGCACAGAATATCTTCCTTACTTCAGACTAATACTTTGAATATCTTCCTTACTTCAGACTAATACTTTAAAATATTCTTTTGTTTTGATTAGCTGAGGAATAGAGGGATGGAAAACTACTGTTTTGATTACAACCCTACAAATGAACATCAGGTAACTGGACACAGGGTCATACTGTACCCATGTCATGGCATGGGACAAAATCAGGTAAGATATATGTTTTTTATTTTCGTTTTGATTAACACAGTGGTTGTAATTTAAGAAAGTATGGTAAAGTCATTGCAGTAGGGCTGAGAGAACATGTTGCCACAGTAAGGTGATCTTAGTTCTAATTTTGATTCTTGCACTAAACGCTTTTCATTTCAATGTATCTTCAGGTCATTTTTTCTTCGTTCTGAACATGTGTCTACCCAGAGCAGAGACTCATGCATACTTTTATTATGCCTTTCATCAGAGCTCATTAGCAGGGGTTAATAGCAGAGCAGTGCAGCTGTAGTGCTTATAGGCCAGTGTTCACTCATCTCCAGCTGGTCTTGGGCAGACCAGCACACCTCTAAGATTTTGTCGGTCCACCCCTCCAAGACCCCTAACAGCATTGCAAACCTCACCTGATTCCACCTGGGTCTGTCATCATGTCTCCTCCTCTTGGTGCTTGTGTAAAGAGGTTTTGGACTGCATCTTCTCCTGTACTACACTCTACAGAAATGTCCTCCTGGGCTCAGGCTCCACAAGCCTTGAGAGCAGGGATGCCCTTTAACACTTTCATTTTTACTCTCTTGGTTTTAACTTTTTGAAGCTGAAAATGCTGGTGTCTTTCTCCATGCTGATTGAAACACTGAGTGCAGCAGTGGTTAGTTATGATGCCCATAAACCTCTCTGCATAAATCTCTGGTAAAAGTGTAGTGAGGCACTGTGTGCCGAGTTACAATGGCTGTTTTGCATGGTTTTCAATGACCACCTTCCAGATTTGAGATTTGTTGTTTGATGTGTGGCATGTACTTGCCTATGAAGCTTGCTATTTAGTTTCTAACCCAGATTCCAATAAACAGAGTATTTGAGGTGTGGTCTCACCAGTGCTGAATATCAGAGGTCTTGTGACCCCTCTTGCACGTAACCCTGTGACAGCGTGGGTGGCTTAACTGTTTGCGTCTTTTTTTAAGGAAATTAATCCAAACATTTGGTTAGGAATGTTTGGAAAAAGGAAAAAAAATGAAAAATCTAGCCTGGAAAAGAACCAGAAATGTGGTAGATAAGCAGTGTATCTGTTGTCATTCTGGATTCTGCTTAAAAGAAAACATAAAAGCTCAAGGAGTGAAAAACAAGTCTGTATTGAGGAGAAAGCTTCTAATATGAATTGCATTTTACATGAGAAAGGGAAAAGGAACAACAATCTGAGCATTGTACTTCAGATCTTAAAAGGAAATAGATTTGTTGCTGATAGCAAGTTTATTGTCTTAAGTATTAGAACTGTTATTTAGTATACATTGGCCTTTTTAGCCATCAGAGCGCTTGTAGCAAGCGTGGGTAGAGCCCTTCTCAAATCTTTGTTCGCGAAGCCTAGCCATGATGATTATTTAGTATTATTTATTAGTTCATGTGTGGTTTATGTCTTAATTTTCCTAATGTTTCTGTCCTGGAGGCTAAGATGCAGGGGAAGGCAAAAGGAGAATCTTGCACCATAAAAGCCAAAGGATGTCAATGCTCACAGATGTATGCCAGTCATGCTCAGCCCCAACCCATTTTATTCCCTCAGTTCAGTTTTATACCTGAGTTAAGCACATTTCTTTACACCTATATGGAAGAGAAGTTACTAATCAGATAACCCAGTTAAGCCACTTCCTTATAAGTAAGAGCTGATTGCTTTTATAGATTAAGAAGTATTTAATTTATATGATTACATGCTAACACAGAAGATATTTATACATTTTTTTTTTCCTTGTATTACAAATTAAAGAGAGGAGAGGGGTTGAATATTTTTGTATTTCTCTGAGCAAAAAAAGTTCATTTAAATTTTACCTTTCACCAAGAAAAATAAAGACATAGGATAAAAGGTGAAAGCAAAAGAGAAGTACAATTGAGAGATGAATTGTCATGAGATGACATTTTTCCAGTTTCATTTTTTTAGCCAGCACTAAAAAATGAACTGATTTTACTGCATAGTTGTTAATGTTCTTCCATCTCTGCTGATGGTATGATGCATCTGTGTACCTGCAGTAGCAGGCACCAGGCTGAAAGCACTGATGCTCCCTGGCCTGTGCAAACCACTCCCTCTGCTGGCATCCAAGCAGGAGGAGGAAGGAGAAATGGAGAAACTACCTGACTGCAATATAAACCAATAAAAGACAATATGAGATGACTCAAGAGAACTGCAGAGCCTGTAAGTAGGGTAAAATGGGTAAAACAAGATTAGTGAAATGGGTAAAAGGCATGGGAGGGTTAGCAGGAGCCAGGAGAAAAGGGCCAAGGTGACAGAGGGCAGCAGTAGTTTGGGACAGAGGTTGGACAATAGGTGAACAGGGCATGTGAACAGGAGGAGTAGTTAGGAGCTATAGGGAGGGGGAGTAAATGAAGCAGAGTCACTGGAGAATATTTTAGTGGAAAGGGGCAGGGTTTCAGAACATGGGAGTAGAGATATCAGTGTGCAAACGGGGGCATGAGTAGGGGTGGCAGGTAGTTGCAAGAGAATAATTGGACAGCAGGAAGACCTGCCTATGGGGGAAGAGATGGAGGCTAAAATGAGACAAGAGGTAGAAGCACAAGTGAGATAGGAAATGGAAGTCAGGGTAAGTCTCAGTAAATAAGAACCACTCTCAGAAAAATAAAGTCCCTGGTGATTTGTTGCTATACTTCCTTAAATCCCTGGCCTAACTGAGAGGGTTCCCTTTAGTCCTTTTGAGTTGCTTTTGTGTAAGCAGTCAGAAAACTAATTGAGAGTTGCTTAAAATTAGCATGTTAATTACAGCAAGAAGGTAAGGATAACAGTACAATGATAGGAGCTGATTGTAATGGAAGAGAGGCTGGAAATACAGACAGGAACTGGCTACTTATTGCTTGCACCTCAAGGTGCTTATGTTTTGTGGAAGTATCTGCCCCAGTAGATGAGAATGAAAGGCTTTGAAATTCAACACTGGTGAAGCCCATTGCTCTTCTTGATTTGGCTGGGAAGCAGAATGGAGGGCACCAATGCATGATGACAGGAAGTTGACCTGATGTGGTAAGAGGATGGGAAAACACTGACTGACAGTATCCTTCTCAATATTCCCATTTGCAGCTGATAAACTTGGTAAATAGTGAGAGGCAAACTAAAGAATTTTGCAAAGCCCTTGAGTTACCTGCAAAAAGAGTATCAGACTTGGTAACCTCTCTGCTGGTTCTACCCATCAAGTGCAAACTTCTTCCTGCATGCAGAAGAGCACTAGCCAGGCACAGAGAGGGGTGAGAGTGTTTGAAGGTCTGGTGAGGTAGCCAAAATCTGCTGCTAGCCCCAGTACCAGCTAGCACTTATGCAGCTGGGGCATATCCTGTAGATTGTCTAGAAGCCATAGGCACTGGGAAAAAGGCCTGATCAAGTTTCCCAGTAGCACTTAAGGGAATCTACTGATTCTCAGAAGGAAAGAAACACAGTAAGGCTACTAGTTACCAGATCATGGATCAGTTTGAAAATGCTTCCTTTCTGCCCACAGAAGGCAAGAAAAGAGAACTAAAAAGCACTTTACCTTTTGAGGAGCAACAGATTTATCTCATATATTACCAGAGCTGAAAAAGCCCAAAGCCTGAAGTATTTATTCAATTTGAAGCAGTATAGGGTAATGAACTGTATTATATTCATTGGGCAACAGGGCAGGAGTGCTTGGTTGTGAATATTATAACCTCATTCCTTAAAGATATGCAGAAAGTAACCATTTTACTTGCTCTTCAAAATCTGGTGCAAGTCCTTGAGAGACCATTCAGGGAAGATATCAGTAGTAAGAAGTGCTCTGATCTAGTAGCTGCTCCATCTACTCTTGATGCATCTTGTACAATAAGCAGCTTGCAGTCTTTCACTGATGCTGAATACAAAT
The DNA here is from genome assembly GCF_003031625.1 of Empidonax traillii. Taxonomy (NCBI): domain Eukaryota; kingdom Metazoa; phylum Chordata; class Aves; order Passeriformes; family Tyrannidae; genus Empidonax; species Empidonax traillii. The sequence goes on along the minus strand of NW_020955389.1, from coordinate 3,209,897 downwards.
TGCTAGAGAGTTACTATATGTAGTAAATCCACTAACAAGCGAGGCCCTGTGGAAGTGGCAGCTGTAAAAAAAGTGTCCGTCCAGACACAAGTGAGCACGACTTAAGCTTTTTCTTTATGCACAAACCATAGAATTAAAATTCACACCCCTATAGCTAGCTCACTGTGGTGCCCAAAGTGGCAGGCTTTCCCTGTGCCAGATACTGAACCTGGGAATAAAGCCCAAGGGCCAGGGAATAGACCCTGCCTATTAGGGTATATAATAATAATAGTAATAATAGGACAAATATCCTCACAATTTACATTTTTTGATGATGAGACCTTTTCTGCATAAGGCAAATGTAAAGGCAGTACAGCCTACATCATAGGAGCAGGCTCTAGCAATAGGTTTCCAGGGGAAATCACAGTCTGCAGGGTGTTATGTCAGCAGGGAGACTTCAAACTTGATGTTGCTTTCTTGAAATACTCACTTGCCTTTGTGGCTTACTGCAAATGAATGGTGGTAGACAGGTTAATTCTGGGGGGTCTGTCATTTGCATCACTGCTGGAAAAGAAAAGCCTCAAAGCTCTACAGGGTGATGCAGTGAGCAGCACTGGTCTGTGTATGGATGCAACAGCCACTGTGGCAGAGAAATTCCTGATTGTGATAATGGGAGGGTAAGATTTCATGAAACGACTATCATCAGAGAAGTCTAAATCAGAGCTCTTACACCTGGAAATGGATGACTGCAGACTTTGTAACCACAGGGTCCTGTTTACTCTGAAACTCCATTTTCAATCTCTCTTTCAAGGTTATTAGCCTTTGTGGTTGTTAAGGATGTTTTTGTGGTATGGTCAAGTATATACATTTCTGAATTGCTGCAGCTCCCATCACAAAGCCTTACAGTCTCCAGGGGTGAAACAAAACAAAAAAGGATTCCTTCTCTCCCTCATCCTTTTATTGGTTTCTGCTAAGGCAGCTGTGCTATTGGTAATAAGCAATTCCCTGATGTTTATAAAACTCTACTGAGTATTATCTAAATCAGATCTAAACACACATCTGTGCACTATAGTCATCTAAATAATTTACAAGCATGATAAATACAAACAACTCTCAAACTCTGCCATTCTTTAATGAAAGTCTAAAAGTTGGCAGATGTCCATGATAAATATAAAAATTTTAAGGAAATCTTCAACCATAATTGCTACAGAAGCCAAGATGTTTTAAAGCATATTCAGAAGACCTCCATAGAATATTGTACAACAAGCAAAGCTAGTAAATTTTCTATAAAATTTTGTTTAAAAGCAGCTGCAACTTATTTGCTTCAAATAATATCTTAAAACGTGATAGAATAAGATGGATATCACCATGCATCCTGAGCACTTTGGAAATGAACTCTGACCAAACTGCATTTGAAATATGCAGTGAGCAACTCCTTAGCTAAGAGTAACATTGCTTTGTGACAACTGAATTACAAAGGTGCAGTGTCAGGCTAGAAACTCTTTTCCGTCCTATTTCTAATTAGGTGATCTAGAATGTGAGAGCTGAATATTACAGTCAAATTTTGTAAGTTCTTTAATGCTGGAATGCCTGTTTTCCAGGACATTTATTAGGCATTTCATACATCTGGGGTGCTCCCAGAGTAAAGCAGTCCTGTGATGAGATTGATTTTCTGCAAAATAGTAAGCAAACAGTGGAAGTTTAGGATCCTTGAAATTTTTTTTGGCAGAATTTCCCTTCACAATAGCAACTTTAATATCTGAACTTAATTATAGTATCTTAGTATATACTCATTATAAATACTCTCATGTGTACATGTGAAATGACTTCTGTCCTTTGTTTTTTCTCTTGGGTTTGTAGTTTTTTGAGTACACATCCCATAATGAAATACGTCACAACACCCGACAACCAGAAGTCTGTGCAGCAGTCGATTCAGGGACTGACTACTTAACAATGTACTTGTGTCAAGAAAATGTCCACAATGTTCCTGAAAACCAGAAGTTTGTTTTCAGAGAGGTAAGCGTGCCTCATTAAGTTTGTGTTTGGTTTTTTTTTTGGGGGGGAGTGGGTGGAAGGAGAATTGTTGTGGTTTTCTTCTTTTTATCTTTCTGTCTACGCATCATGCAGGCCACAGCACTGGCACAGATCTCTGGGAGAAATATGCTATCTTGGCCTTTAATATCTGAACACAGAATCAGGACAGCAGCAGTGCATTGGCAAGGAGTATGCCAGTCATAAAGAATAGGAAGATGGGAGGAAGGGAAGCACCTTTGATAACTTCAAAGGAGTTGGGAACACTCTCTTGCATTTCACCCCTGCTGCCGCCTTCTGAGATCTGATGAGCCTCAATATACCCCTTCCCCAGCCAGTCTCATGGCTGGCCTACTTCTGCTCTTTTTTCATTGACTTGTTTTATTTCTTGGTATTTGTATTACCATATATCCCCAGTACTTCACGTACCACCCTTACTTTATGCTCTTCCCTGCTTGGAACAGCTGCTTGTCCTCTGCAGAACCTCTCTCGTAACCCGTCCCAAAAGGACCAGGAGTGCTCCCTTTTCTGCAGTGCAATGTGCAGTTGTGTAATTTGATGCATCATCAAAAAATACCTTCTGCCCTATTCCTGCCCCTACACAGGACACATCTTACTGGCTGCGGGGACTCAGCAGATCTCTAGTTTTAGTCTCTAAAGAAGTTCCTGAATGCCTGAGAGAAAATAAGGTGGATGAAAAATTATGGTATTGGTCAAGTTTTGGAGTGTTATTATTTGGCTAAGGGAAAAGGTCACATAATATATCAAAATGTTATATTTACATAATGTGTCTGCGTAATGAATCCAAACTCTACAGGATCTATGGTTGACAAATTTCATGCTTAGATATTACCACCAGTGGCAGGGTAAATTCTAAAAATATATGAAAATTACTGTCCATTCACTAAATCTAGTCCAGACTGAAGCTCATAGTGGTATTACTGAATAAAAATGTTCAAAAGGCTGATGTTATAAATGATGTGTCATTTTTAATGCTGACTTTTAGAAAAATTGCTCAAGGTCATACGCATTAATCTATAGGAATATATCGAATGTTCTTCAGTCACTTCAGGAAATAATTGAGAAAACTGATATTTTGAAACTGAGAAAACTGAGCAATGGATAAAAAAAGTTTTGGAATTCATCTGTTTCCACTGCATTCCTAACTATTAACTTTTAGCATCTGAAACTTTAGGAATTATTTTAAATCTTCTTCCTTCCTCATGATTACTTTGTGCCTGTGTGTAATTTGAACATACTGCTCAGCTCTAATTCTTCTTCTTATACTGCATTAAATCAAAATCACCAGTGCCCAACTTTCAAGGCGAGTGATGAGTCAGGTGTCAGTACTACATTTCTTTTGCTTTGTGCAGTGTCATATCAGACAGTTGTCCTTATGGATTTAGCGTAATCACAGATTTGACCAGCCTTCCCAGCAGCCTGACAAGAGTTAACTTCTTATGGGCACTGAGTCAAAAATGAGTGAGGCAAATACTGATTAGTGCACTCAGAAATGTGAATTATCACAACAGAAATGGGAAAGTCATTCAGAAGCTAAGTCTGTTTGCAAGCCCATGAGCAGTAACACACTGCTGGGCATCAGGAGGTGTGGCTCAGGATGCAATTAAGTGCAATATTCCTGATGACGGAAGGAGCAGACTTCCAAAGGAGTCAGAGTTATGCTCAGAAGCAGGGCATTGGCTTTTTTTTTTATTCAAAGCTGCTAGAGGCTTTGGAAATGGTTGCACATGGGAATGTCACCCAGGCCAAAGGTATGGTCTCAGAGCAGGGCAGTTCTTCATGACTGGCTACACTACCTTTCTGCAGCTCACTATCCTAGTTGACAGCCCTCTCACACTGGAGTGAGAGATGTGAACTGGAGATTAAATGTGCTTGGAGACTACTGCAAAAGGAGGGCCTGAGACCTAAAAATGTGTTCTTTAGGGAATTTGGCTGTGGAGGCCTGTCAGACCTTACACCTTTGAGACAGCTGTGCTGCCCTCCAGCAAAGCAAGTGAACTCCACACCTCCATAGGCAAGGGGCATGCTTAGATATTTTTACTTTTTCCACCAAAAATATACCCTATGAAGAAAGGGGAAAATTTCTTGCTAAAAATATATTCAGCATCTACACTTAATGAACAATATTTAACTTTTACTTACAAGATGTGTAATAAGTTGCTGAATTTGGGTAATGAATGTACTTGGGTTTGGTTTTTACTGCCCCTGTTCTGATGCAGTAACAAAAGTCAATGAAAGTGAATGAATCTAACACATACTTTACAGGCTGAGATGTCACTAAATGTAAAAGCAGGGTCTTTTGATAAAGTTTCAGAGATCCTCAATGTAGGCGTTTTGGCTTTGCTGCATGGCCCAATTGGAAGGATATGCTTGATATTTATTTGTGGCAAACGTCTTCTGTTATTTATAAAACACAGTGATGTGTCTGTAATTTTTGAGACCTGAAAAGCAAAATTTCTTTCTGTCTCTTGTAGGATGGTACCTTGTTTCACCTACAAACCCAGAAGTGTGTACAAGCTGAGTCAAATGTTTACAATGGTAACCCAGCACCATTGTTACGACCATGTACCAACTCGGACTACCAAAAATGGTTCTTCAAAGAAAGAAGTTGATCCAGATGTTGTCTAGCTGAATATGAAAAATGTGTTTTTTCCAGTCAACAGTTAGTCAGCTTTTTTGAAAATCACATAAGTGATATATTTTTGTATGGAAAGAACTGTAATTAGTTTACAAACCTTGGATCTTGTTTCCTGGAGCATTAGAAAGCACTAAGCATTGAGAGCTATGTAAAGTGCTACAGAATCTGCTCCTTTTCTCTTTATTTGGCAGCTACATAACTGCTTCTGAAGTGTCTTAAGTTCTTCTCTCAAGTGACAATGTATTTTTTTAATCTGCTGTGTGGAAGTAAGGCAGTCAAAATAATTGCACTAATGTTAATCTGCCAATAACTTAAAATGTTTATTTTTCTACTAAAACATTCTGCAGTTGGGCCTTTTAACAGATAGTAGTTAATAATTATTCTCATCTTTTAAATACAGAGAAGGTAAATGTAGGCCATATTCTGCCCTAAGTGACTACCACAAACTCCTCACTGAAGACAGTGTGGATTTACACATGAAGGCAGAGTACGTCTGCATGTTTTTGCACAAATAACAATCTAGATGCATACAGATTGCACATGCCTGACCATACTATACCTTAAATGCTGTGACAATTTTAGATGCTCATGGCACTTGACAAGTTTATAATCATGCATAAGTCTGGTCTGGGAGTAAAATGGGGATTTTCTCATTTTTCTTTAAGAAATAAGGCAACTGTATTTAAAGGTGATGCTTTAGGAAAAGCTATTTAGATTCACATGGACCTAGCTATGTGTCTGTGTCCCAGACTGCACAGCTCATTTTAACATTATGTGGATTTTTAATATGCATAAAAATTGCAAGATCAGACCTGGCAATAATTCTTTTGGAAAAAAATCAAAATTACAGTTAGAGAAAATGAATCTAAAAAATACTTTCATTAAATTGTGTTTCAATGATTCATGTAAAAATGATAATATTTTTAAAAATGGCTTTGCAAATAATTGCTATGATATGCAGCTAATATTAATACAAAAAGAATTGTCTTTCAGGTATAACTTGCATTTCATCTGGGAACTTCTCTTCTGATGAGCTAGCCACGTCAAAGCATATAGTCCAGCTGAAAACACGAGGTTTAATCCATACCAGTACAAGATGGTTTCTGCTGTGGTGTGTGGGATCTCCCTTACCCAATCAGACAAGTGGTGTGTGTATAGCAATGTATCTGGTCATTGGCCAACATTACTACAATGCTGGTTAGAAGGGTTTTGGCTCATAAGAAGAGTTTCTTTCTTTATCAGATGAAGGTATGCTTATGTATAGAAGGATGAAAATGTCGACCTTTTTCCCCTCAGAAGTCTTGGCATCTGTTTTGATTAGTTTGGGATGTATTTTGTTATTTGCCTTTGTTTCATGTTTCCTATAAAAAATGTACAGCCTTTTCTTTGAATCCCCATAAGCTCATGCCATTTTGGCATACCTATTTATATGACTGGGCTGTGGGGGGAGGGTTTCTTCTTGTAGGTTCTTCCATGGTCTTTCTAAACCCATGTAGATAGAATGTTTTTGTGAGCACCTTTAAAGTTTTGTCTCTGTGGGCTGTGGACCGATGAAATTGATGTTAGAATTAATAAAATATTTTGTGATTCAATAGAGTGGGAACTGTCTTATGAACTATTTCTTTTGTTTTTCTTATAATCAGTGGTTTTCATTTAATCGTTTCTCTGATCTCTTAGGCCCAGATCCCTGCAGCATTTGGGAGAAGACAGCTTTATTTTATGGTTCTGTTTCCTGAACTCAGTAATGCTTCTGTTCGCTTGTTAGCAGCAGTAGTTCTCACTTTGTGGAGCCACAAATCAAAACTGGATAGCTGCATGTGAGAACTGTGAGAGTTCCAGCAACACAGCAAGGATTTTCTGTTTATTTCTGCTTTACCTTCTTGACTGTTGATTGAACAATATTAGTAAGTTAATAAAAGCCCAGCTATTACAATCACAGACAAAATTCTCATTGACCTTCCATCGTCAGTGAGGTTTTTTAGTTTTGGAGTTTCAAAATTTCATAATCATGTGGTGGTATGCAAGTGAAACTTAGTAATTGGAAATTATTTTCCATACATCTTTCTGCTCTGCCCTTGTTTAGAGTGAAGTATTGATGTTTTTGGCTTCCACTTACATGCAGCTGAGACATTTTTGCATATGCCAGCAAACCTGCCAGCCTGGGTTGCACATTTGCTAGACAAACACACTCGAGTTCAAAAGCAGACACTGAATGTTAGCAAGATCATCAACTTGCTCCCCCTCTGTAGACCTTTTGCCATCTACTTACCATTTTTTTCTCCTTGATAGCCTTTTCTTCTTCTCAGCTCATTGGAGCTGTATTAACGTCTGGCTTCAGGTTCAGAGGGCAAAGGACTCCATCAAGCATATGAGTCACATCTCCAGACTTCCTTCTGCAGAAGGCAGCTAAGGAATGGACTGTGGACTTTGGATTTCTCCTGGGCAGAGATGGGGTTGGATGCCTCATAGAAATGGAAAAAAATGGAGGACTTCAGTCCTATTGATACTAATTTCTCAGTCTTTGTATTCCCTTATTTAAACAAAAACAAAAACAAAACAAAAAACCCCAAACAATTCAGAATGCAGTCTGGTATCTAGCATATTTATTTATTTGAAACCATTGGATAAATATTTTTACTTTTTTTTTTTTCTTTTATCCCTTCACCATTTTCCTTTCATTTAAAAATTGTGGGTCTCCAACATGGGCTAGAACTTAATGGATTTTCACTTAAACAGAAGACAGTATATAAACCTTCCTTCTAGGAAATAAACCACTAAGATTTGTGTATGTGCAGTCTTGACCAAACCATTATGATGGGGGATTGTTAGAGCTCGCACAAACACCTGGGAACAACAGTCATCATCGTACATGCATCAGTCAACACAAATTAGAAACAGTATTTCTTGCTGGCTCTGCTGAAACAGAGAGGCTCAAATTGTGTTCAATTTCTGTTACATTTATAGGAAGTGGTAAGATATACTGCAAGAGGAAATTCATGTTGGTTGACAACACCAAGACTGATGAGATTGTGCTTCTATTCCCTGTTTAAGAAAACACGGGCAGTTACACAGTGATGCTGCTTGGTGTGTAATTTCAAATCTGATGCTCTTTTACCATCATTTGGCTCTCTTACAGCCTTTAGATTTGGAGATAATTTGAAGCTGAGCTTTATTCTTATACCCTGATATCAAGATGACTAGAGAGACTGTAGGGCTAGGATCATGCAGTTGCATATACACGCTTGCAACTGTGCGGGTTTTTTGGCAGTGTTTGGGAATGCTGTATAGGCTTGTAACAAACACAGAACTTTGTGCTATCAAGTTAGTTGAGGTAGGTGGGAAAGTCCTTGGGAGGGAGGGAAGAGAAGGACAGCAGACCTCCCCCATTTTGTCAGGGTGCAACACCAATAGCTGGGTTTGAATTATAGCATTCCAGTGTTCTTCCACTTTCCATTTACAGAGGAAGAACGTTATTCATGTATATGCAGTACTAAAATTAAAATGCCTAGATCTACAGTTTTCAATCTTTTTTCCAATCCATTGCTCAGTGACATTTTTATGAATAGACAAATCCTGATTAGAGCAGTCCCAGTCAGCACTGACATGAATTGCGTGGCTCTAGGATTTGCAAAGTGGGTAGAAACAAAAACAGGGCAGGACCTTCTCAGTGACCTCTCCAAACTCCAAAAGTAATAAGATGCAAGATGCAGGAATTGAGTTGCTGGCCTAATGGGTAGCATGATGTGTTTCATGTAGCATCAAACCATTGCCCAGAGTGGAAAGGGACTTGCAGCAGATGCAATTTCTTTTTTGGTGTTAAAGGAAAAATCAGTTTTCTGGGTTTCTTGACTTCATCCGTGCTATGAAGATACTTGATTTGTAACTGAAGAAAAAGTGGTCAGGAGAGTCGTACCAGTACACATCCTTATATGTGAAATTAATTAATTAGGTACTCTGTGATGAGCAAATATAAAGAATATATATAAAGAAAAAAAATGTTAACTATGCCTACACTGTGAGAAGACCTGGTAATAACTGAGAAATTGGAAGTGATCATTAGCAGGAAGATACTTGACACTGTTTTTACAGAAATATGGTTGAAGGATTCACACGATTGAAATGCTGAAATGACTGGGTAACATGCCAGGAGGAAAGTGACATTTGATTTTCAAGTAAAGAGAACAGGATTTCCAATTCTTCTGAACTGTTATTTTAGCCAACAAAGAATAAAATGCAAAAGGTGTCTGATGTGGACCACCAAATGAGAATATAAAACCTTTCTGAATAACAAGTAAAGGATGTGCACTGCTTCAGAGGATTTCATCCTAAGGAATGCACTTTACCAATTTCATGGTAGCAAAACATTCAGGGCATTTCTAATGAAAAAGAAAAAGGCAGCTGGGCAAGTAACTGTGTCTGACACAATCTTTAATAAGCAGTTTGGTGCAATTCTCCTTTAGGCCTCCTTTTATTTAAAATGAGCTGTTACCTGAGCATCTATTATATATAAACAAAGGATAGTACCTTTAAAAGAAGAAATTTCTCAGTCCTGAGATTGGAAAGAAGCCGGCTTTAAAGAAATGTACTATCACAGAATCATATTGAAAACATATGTATATGACATGAAAGTTTTATCAGATTGTAAATTAAATATTTGCCAGAAATAAAGGTTTTTGTGAAATCTAAGTTAGCTTCAGTGCATCTATTACACTATTCTTTTCAATTATGTTATTTTTGTGCAATATATTCCCCAATTTTTTTTTATTTTTACAGAAGGTGTGGAAACTTTTTCATGCCTCACTGGTATACAGGAAGAATCTTCAGAGGCTTACCATTTCCAATCCTCATTGTTTAATATATGCCTTACTTACTTCCCCATAATAAATCCCTAGCTTGAAAAATAGAAGTTATTTTCTTAGTTGTTGGGGTTTTTGTTTGGATTGTTTTTTTTGGCTGGTTGGTTGTTTTTTGGTTGGTTGGGGTTTTGTTTGTTTGTTTTTGTAGAACTTGAATGTTACAGTGTCTCAGTGTTTCCCAAATATTTATTAATTTGTCTTGACTGTATTACCATGAAGGAGGAGTACCCATGTTTTACTGTCAGGGAATGCAGTGACAAACAGATTAAGGTCAGAAGTACCACAATGTTAAATACTGTAATTTGAAGTGTAGCTTTGCTTGGTTTAAATTATATCCAGCCATACTCCAGATTTCTGCAGTTCCTAGGTGCATTTCTTTGCCCTGCCTCTCCAGCATTGGCCTCCCTGGTGCACTGTGTGGTCACTGCCAGTGGCTGGGCTCTGCCTCCCACATGAAGGCAAGCCTTGAACTTTACACTGAGTTGAACTGTGCAATAACTTCAACCCGTGTTGGGAAAGAAGCGAGGAGATGCATTTCTTCAGCTAACAAAGGGACATTTTTTTGCTGCAGAAGTAACAAAGAAGGATATCAACCAGTTCCTAATAATATTCTACGTATTAATTCTGTTGTACCACAGAACCTGGACTCAGAAGGACACAGAGCCTTCTTTCAGAAAGACTGAGTTCTCAAAAACTGGGAAATTGCTTTAAAAAAAACCCAAACAAACCTCAGAAAGCTGATATGTTCCAGAGACAATGTATGTGTGCTAATAAACTGCCAATATCGTAAAATGATCACCAAGTTGATCCAAGTAGCTGTAGTCCTGGTAGCCAAGCACTGGAGAAATGGAGAAACTCATGGAATGATACAGGGTACAAGCAGTGAATAATGATTTTATGTGAAACAGATTATGACCGACAAACTTGGTATCTATTGCAGATCAAGTTGAGAATGGCAAAACATGATTTAGCATATGACATTCTGATTAAAAATACAAAATCAATATAGCACCTACTCCTGTTGGCATCCTAGGAATGTTCATGGTGTCATAATAATCAATTTTCTGGTGGAAAATGAGTTACTGAAAAGTTTGCAGGTAACAAGCTGCTTGACAAGTCACTTGTACAAATAAAACTCATGGTTTGATTTATTCTAGTGCAAGATCAAGTGCACTGGAGTAAAGTAGGTCATGCTTAGGCAGCATAGCTTCAAAACACAGTGTAGATTATTGGATGAAGAGGCATCCCCACAAGGACAATACACTCGCTGGTTTGCCCGTTGCTTTCCCAACTTGCCCAGCCTGTGCTGGTGCTGAGGGAGGTGCTGAGATTGCAGCTGATGGCCCAGTGCTGACAGGTCATGGAGTTAGAAGGACCAGTTCACACACAATTCCTTGGAATTGCCTCCAGAAATGATTCTTGAGGTGAGAGAATGTTGGCCTAATTATTCTACAAAAGCAAAATGTGATTAATCTTAGGCCATATGCATGGGAGAAGATTACTGATACTATGTCCCCTTAAGCTAATAAAGGCATGGTGAGAACCAGTGATTGGAAGTTGGAATAAGGCAAATTGATGAGATGCACCTTTTAGAAAACTAATTAATGATTGAAATGATTTAGCAAGAAATGTGGCGGACTCTTCATTACTGATGCCTTAAAGTCAACATTTCTGGATGTCATTCTGAGGGAAAGGCTGTGAAGCAGCAAGTGTTATGAAATTACTGGTTGAGGCCTTTTAGCCCAAGGTCAGATCATTATGATCTTAGAATTTATTAATCCATGAAGATTCTTTCCAGTTTATTCACAGATGCTGCCATTGTGTATGTGATATAAATTAGATATATTAAGTTGATCTTCAAAAGTTTGCTCTGAGTGACCTCAGGAAAATTATGAATATGTATAAAAAGTGGAGTGCCTAAGGGAGGGCTAAGAAAAGTTTTGCATTTTGCCAGTACTGCTTCTTGTGTGGGATCCACCTTCTAGGCAACAGATCAGCACACTGCTGCTCAGGGACTCTGCAGATCAGGGATGCGGGTGGGCAGTGTGAATGTGTTCCCTGGGGTGCAGGGAAAGGCTGGGAGCGAGGCAGAAAGCCTTGGGCTGTATATGGGATATGCCCCACGGCCACGGCCGCTGCTCGTCTCCTCCTCCTGCGCCTGAGAGGTGCTGTCCCTCCCTGAGATGTGGAGGGAACTACTTGGGAGAACAGGCGTGAAAATGGTTCGGCTCCCCCAGGCTACTCGCAGGGTTGCGGCAGCCCTCGGGGGAGCTCAGAGTCCTGCCGCAGCCTTAATATTTTTTTTTTTTTTTTTGGTAGCCGCGAGTGGTCCTAGGCTCCCCCCAAAAAAACCCACCAAATCTGCGGTAAGATGAAAAAAAAACACAAAAAATAAAAAACAAAAAACAAACAAAACCAACCAGTTAAAAAATAATAGTAATTAAAAAATATATATCCCGACTTCTGCTCTTGCGAAACGCGCGGTTCCTGCGTGCCGCAGAGCTGCCGTGGCCCGAGCTGCCTGCGCGTGTGCGTGTCTGCGAGGTGCCGATCCCGAGTGGGAGCGTGTTTGCGTGCCGCGTGTGCGCGGAGGCGGGCCAGGGGGTGTGCGCGGAGCCCTCCCGCGCCGGGCAGCGGGGCTGTGTGTTCGTGTGCGGCCGTGTGTGTGCGTGTGCGAGGCGGATCCCCCCGCGTGGGGGACAGTGCGCGGGCCGCCGCCGGCCCCCCCCGCGCCCGCGGATAGGCAGCGGCCACCGCACGCACCTCCTTGCGCCCACCCGCGCGCGCGTCGGGAGCTCCACCTGGAAAAGGTGCCCGACCCACCGGCAGCGAACGCCGCTGCCGTAAGAAGGGGAGCTCGGCCCGGCCCCCCCGCTGCTGTCCCCGGCCGCGCATCCTGCCCGGCGGCTCTGCCCGACCCGAAGGACGGGCGCAGGCGGCACCTCCCGCCCGCGGCGGGGGCTGCACTGACTCCCGCGGAATGCGGCACTAGCACCCCCGCCCCGGCTCGGTATCGCTCCCCTCCTCCGCCTCCCCGCTCTAGGGGGGGCTTTTTCCTCTTCGGCGTTTTCTGCCGGAGCATCTTTTTTTTTTTTTTTTTTTTTTTTTTTTTTTTTTTTTTTTTTTTTTTTTCCCTTTTGGAGGAGGAGGAGGGAGAAGGAGGGAGGTGTTCAATGAGAGCTCCTCGGCTCCCCCTCCCGCGCCTGAGAGGTGCTGTCCCTCCCTGAGCGGAGAAGGGGATAGCTGCCGGGGAGACAGGTCCCGTTCCCTTGCTGTGCTGCCGGGGAGAGCGGAGGAGGGTGGTGGGGAGCGTGTCTGTGTGCGTGGTGGTGGGGGTTATTTATTTATTTATTGCTCCTGGTGGTTGCAGCTGGCAGACCTGGGAAGGAGTAGGGCGCCATTGCCAGAAGGATTATTGCCAGGAGAGGCGCGGGAGGGGTGGAGGGGGGAGAGAGAGGAGACCCCGAGGCTCCCGAGAAAGCGGAGAGTGGCAGCTCTTTTCCTCCCGCCTTGGCTTCTGCCGCCGGGGGATGCGCCCGGACTGAGAGGGGCTCGGCTCCCTTCCGCCGCTCTGTCCGTCCCCCCACCCTCAGTCCTCCTCCTGCTCCCCGCTATCCAGCAGCATGCATCCCTCTCCGCGGAGACCGGCCGCTGCCACCTCCAACCCTGCCATGCTACTGCTGCTCCTGTGCCTGGGCTGGGCGCCGCCGGGATGGGGCTGGCCGCGGGGCAGCTCCCGGGGGGCGGCCGGGCTGCCCCCCAACGCCACCACGCCGATCTCCATCATGGGCTTGATGCCGCTCAGCCAGTCCGAGGAGGACCAGAAGAGCAGGATCGGCCGGGGAGTGCTGCCCGCCGTGCAGCTGGCCATGGATCAGATCCGCAACGAGTCCCTGCTCAACCCCTATTTCCTGGACCTGCGGCTCTACGACACGGAGGTAGGGACGCCGCGGGCCCCGCGCCGCCGCCCAGTCCCGGGGCGCTGCGGGTGCAGGGGCGCAAGGGCAGCGCGGACGCCCGGGCCGGGGCTGCGACTGCCGGCGGGGCCGTGCGCGGCGCCTCCGAGCCGCCTCGCCCGCCCGGCCCCGCGGGCTGCCGGCAGATGTGGGGGGTACCGGCGGCGGGGGGGGAGGACGCGGAGCCGCCGTACCACATCCTGCCCACCCGCCGTGTCGGCAGCGGCTACCCCGGCAGGAGAGCCGGGGCTCTCCTCGCCGCCCCGGGGGCGCCCCTGCCCGGGAGTCGCCTACAGCGCGGGGGTGGGCCCGGGCGGGTGCCGGGGGTGCTTGGTGGCGGCGGCGGTGGCAGCTGGGATCCGCTGCCCTTGGCACGCACGTACACCGGTGGGAGGAAGGCTCTGCCTCCTCGCCGAGCGATGCCGCGGCCGCGTCTCTCTGCCAGCCGCCACCCGCTCAGCAACAGATGCACGCCGGCCGCTCCGCTCCCCCGCTCAGCCAGCCGGCACACGCTGCCAGCCCGGCTTATCCCACGCGGCGCCGGGACGCGACGGGCAGCGACCGTAGCTTAAGGAGGCGGGGAGGCTCTCGCAGGGTTCCGCGGGGGCGACCCCTTCCCTGCCCTCCGGCCGGCGCGGCGGGAGCATCTAAGCGCCCGCCCGGGAGTGCGTGGCCGGCGGGCAGGCGGGCGGCGCTCGCTCCTTGGAAAGAGTTAAATTTGCAGTCCCGGTCTCCGCGGAGCGCCCGGAGAGCGCGGCGGGATGTCTGCAGGGAGCCCTGTTCCGGAGCGCTGCCAGCGGCCGGCCGTCAGGGATGGGAGAGGAGGGAGTCCTGCGCCGTGCTTCGCGGGGGAACATCTTCCATTTACGTGGGGGAGAGAGGCAGGGAGCAAAACGAGGGCTTTATCGAGTTGGTTGCCACCGCCACCCGCCCACGAGTGGCTTTGATTTTGGTCACAACTTCATACCGGTGCGTTTGAGGAGGGTACGCGCGGGTCCGGTACCGGGGCTCCCCTGAAGATGGCAGTCGCTTCTTGTGTAATGCTGACGGCCGGGGCTCGCTTCCAAGACAGCCTCCGGTAAATTGAGTGACTGCTGAAAATCTTCCTGGCTGTAATTTAAGGAAGCCCCTGTCTGCTCTCCTTCGGTTCTCAGGGTCCGGGGGGAGCAAGCTGACAGCAGCAATGACAGGCTGTACCACTTCCGTGATAGTGTTTCTGTCCCCAAAACGACTACCAAAAGCCTCTCCTTACAGGGTGGCTGCTTTTTAGTGACATAAATTTGTCATAGTATTTTTTTGATATCTCTGAGCAGCAATGCGTGGAGGGCAATACTGCTGAAGATGTCACTTAGGAAGAAGCACCCTGCCGTCCTGTTCTGTGAACAAGACTGAGATACTGACAGGGAATAGGCTAGATCAGGCCAGAGTAGCTGCTTATTTCCTTAAAAAAAAAAAAAAAAATCTCAGGGAACTCTGCAATTATAATGAAGAATTATGGGGGATTTTCTGAATGGCATTACCTGTCTCATAAAGTGAGATGCGTGTTAGGAAAAAATCACAGTTCTCCTAATCCTGTTTTCATTACATTGTTCTTTATTAGTTCTTCCCTTAGATGGAATTATTACAAATATGACATATGCATAGGAAGTAGAGAAGCCTAGGCAGGATCTTTCTTCTTCATACAGTAATATCATAATCAATAAGGTGCTGCATTTCATTGCACTCAAAATATTTTGAAGTTCTTAATATAAGATTTTGGGTTCTGAACTAGGTAGTTATCATTAAAATATTCAGGGTGGGGGGAAATGCCTTGTTTGTTCTGGAATTACTATTACTTTCTTAAAAATTGCATTTTTTACTGTTTTGTACTCTAGGGGCATAAGGAATCAGGGTCATGTTGCCAGCCTGCTGCATTGCTTTGAATGCTTTTAAGCAATTAATAATTGGATGGTTATGGAATGTTAAGTCAGGCGAACGTATATGTTTGGAGTATGGTTGGATCATTATTGCATGCTTAATAGTGACAAGTAAATAACTTAGTGTTCACGAAGAGCACTAGATTGACTGCACCGAATCGGAACAGACTAATGTCTGGAATAGCCATTAAATACATAATGGCAGCACAAACTTTTTCACTCGGTTCAGACATTACCTTCTTATTCCTTCAGTGCACTTACGGTAAGCAGAAGGATAGCTGGCTTATCATGCCCACTTGGTCCTCAGCCTATTTTCTGAGGCCACCAATAAATAGATATGCCTGAAGGGCCTGGATCCTTATCATTGCATAATCACAGACCAGGGAGTAGTTCTCCCTCTCAGGGCATCACAGGTGGTGCTTGTGACATTGTTGGCTCTTGAAAGAGAGAATGTGGAGCCTTGAACACATGGGATTTTTTAATAGCTTGAGAAATAATTGCGGCATATTTATAATGCTTAGGAAATGTACGGCAGTGATTTACTAGCTTCTGTATTCTCCCTTGTGTCTTTCCAAACTATCCCATTTTTGCAATCTGATCTTTGTATTGCAGTTTTCTATAATGCTTTAACTAAAGCTTGTGAAAAATAATAATGAAAATAAAAAGTTGGGTTTTTTTTATTTATTTATGCACTGAAGTACCTTTCTGTCAGGATTGAACTGAATAATCTTGCTTGCTTGATATTTCTGTTTTGTATAATGAAACATTATAATGCCTTCTGACAAACCATCTGAAGAATTGCAGTGTGCCTGCTAAGTTGACTGTTGTTTGTCAGCAGTTGAACTGACTAACCTTTGAGGACATGAGCAGCAGCTCTAGTGTTTTTCAAAGCATTTAAATTGAATTAAGCATTTAAATACAATGCTTAGTTTACGTCTCAGTTGAGATTGTATGAATTACATCTTTGTTATAAAATATGATCACAGGCTACATCAAGTACAAAAATGCAGAAGCTTCTGTCTTGGGTATTTTTTGAGATTAAATATGCTTGGAGTCCAATCCTGATCCAGTTTGCTAAACTCTATTTTGGTACTCCATGGGCATCTCGATCTATTTGGGTATTCCTACACAGTCTCAGTCAATAAAGCAAAGCTCAGGTTTAGACATTTGCAGAACTCTTGTCTAAGTTAGTGACTTTAATTTGTGCTGTTCATTTTAGTGAGAGCAGAAGTCTCACACTACGTGAGACTCTCAGGCAAAATTTCATAGTTATGTTATTTTAGAAACTCGAGGATTTATAAAGCAATCTTCTCTAAAGAGTCTCATCCAAACCCCATTGAAATTAATGGCAGTAATGCACTGATTCCAGCAGCCCTTGGACCACGTCCTAGAAGTTAAGGGTGCTTGATAGTTCATGGCTTTGGATCAATGATGATGATACAGTATTTCTTCCTTTTTTCAATACCAGTGATTGTAGCTTTAGTTGGTTGGAAATGCAAAGCAATGTTTCACAAAATAATGAAAGAAAAAGCTCTTCATACACTAGACAAAGCTCACAACTTCATGTAAATCAGGAATGATGATTTCAGCTTAAGTACCTTGACACACGTATGTTGGAGGCCAAAAAAGCAGAATAACACTAAAATAAAGGAACTAAGCATCTAGTAGACACTATGATAACTTTGAACAGTATTAAATTTGCATCAGGGAAAAAATAACCATACAGGAACTGGAGGAGGAGGCATCGTGGAAGAAGACAAGGGCTTTAATAGAATTTGGATAACTGCCCTTCTACATCTGGACATCTTCCCTCAAATATGCAACGTATTTTCTGATTTCTTGTAGGAGCAGTGCTGCAAGTGGTGCACAGACAGTGTGAATTTGCTTTGAATCTTAACATGTATAGTCAAGAAGGCAGTGTATGCAAGTTAGGATTCTAATCCTGTCACTTGTTTCTGAAGATCCAAGTGAGTCTTGACCAGCTGAAAAAAAAGTCTTACAGAAGCAAGTGGATATATTATTACAAAGAGGGAAGGATATTCGTACTCTGGGGATGAGATTATTTCTTTTTCTCTACCTACAACAAATAACTTGTGGTAATCATGATATAATCTCATCTTTGTGTAATAATACACTCCTAATACCTTTAAATAGCAGGTTGGCATAGAAGAGGGAGCTCTAGAAAATGCACAGGACTCCACAAGTCACAAAAATGTGATTTTTTTGACATTTGATACATATTTGCCTTTTTCTATTCTGTAACTAAGTAGAAATGCCATGCGTAATTCATTTGATAAGAAATTACAGTCTAGGTGTATTATCTGCAGACTTTCTGTTTGTTTTCTTCTTTTACTTAAAAATTACATGTCTTTTCAGTAAAACTCTTAAAGCTTAAGAAAGTTGTACAGGCCGTGCACCAGTTTATGTCATCCTTACCAGCTGTTCTAAAATTTAAAAAGACCCTGAGCCTCCAAATAAATATGCCTTTTCCAGAAAGTCCAGTCATGAGTGATGTCAACAAAGTCTACTCATGTCTTGTTCCTGCAAGTGGAAGCAAGAGAAGCATTTACTTTTGCTAAGGATGGGGAACATATTCTGGAAACAGAAGAGCAGGTTTGTGTCAGTGGTGAAAAATAATGTGTCTGTTCACTGGAGTTCAGTGTTCAAGAGCACAGAATGGCCCTTGCAGAGGGACAAACAGCTACTGCTTGCTGTCTGAAAAAACTCTACAACAACAAAACTGAACAAGGGAGCAACCCCCTTGTTTCCCTCCACCCCAGTTCCCTCCGGTCTCCCCCCAGAAAAGAAGTGCATGCCATGTATTGATTAGGCCCTTTGTCTTAGGAGACAGATTGAAGTCACTTCAACAGCGGCTGGATTTGCAAGGGGAGGTTTGGTGTACCAAAGTCAAGTGGGGCTCCTGGGGGTAAGCCCTGTCATGCCTGTGAATGCTCTGAGTACTAAATTGTCTGGAGTCTTATTTTTGTTTTTGTAGTGCTCAAAATGGGACAGACAAGGTGGTGTTATGGTCATCTAAGAGTAACAGCTGAATACACAGGAGAGCTCAGGGTCTAAAAGGGGGTCCAGTTTACAGCAAACAGAACTGGCAGACATTTTTTGTTGTATCATCAGGTGAGCATGTGTCTGGCAGATGTTGAGATAGTTGGGTAATTTGTTACCTTTTAATATTACCAAGTACTTGTGCTGTCTGATATTTGCAGAGATTGTGGCATTAAAATGCAGTACGTTATGTGTATGGTGACGATCAGTGTCTGCTCTGCTGGCAACGTTCTACGTATTTCTTTAAATAGTCAGTGTCCCCTTTGACTTTCACGTAATAGGACTTCATTTGCGACATAACCTCTTTTTGCTTCAGAGTTTTTTAAACTTGGAGGGAATAATCTAAAAGTTAGGTGTTTGTGTTAATTCTATGCTGGCTTCTCCACTGATGTTAAGATGTGGGTGGGGAGAGGAGAGAAATCATGTATTCACTGCACCCACTCCTCTGGGTGCGGATCCCAGACCTGCAGAATGTATATCCTCTAAATATCTCTGCAAAGAGATTAAAGCCAATTTCTGGCATATGTCTTGCAATTTCTTGTATAACTTATTCTATGCATACTGCAAAACACACTGTTATGGAATCTTTTGATTCAAACGCCAAACACACTCCGTCAGCAGGGAAAATTTATTTTTTGAATAAATCTAGGAAGGAGTTTCCATTTACAGTTGAAGAAAGAGGGGGAAGGCCCTATCCTCTGATATGGTTATCAACCAGAGTGATTTACGCAAGTTTGTGGAAAAGATGGGGTGTAATATCCTGGTGATAACTGTGAAGAAAATATTTGCAATAGAAAAAGGAGAGGAAGGAGCTAAATGAGAGAGATTTAATGATGGCATTCACAAAGAAAGTTGTCCATGCCCTATTTATACTGTTTTAATTAAATACGTGTAACTATTTAGAATGACAACATAAATAGCATTGCATATCAAGGCCACAAAACATCATCTCACATTAATGATCTGAGCATGACGATGCATATGCATGTCAAGCTTTGCTCTCTGCTTATCATTTCATTGCTCTGTGAGGGTTTCCATGGCGTATGGCAGAAGAACAATGCATTTGAGCAAACTGAAGAAGTTGGTAGCCAAACAGCTCTTTCATGAAAACTCAAGTGGTGACCATTGCTCTCACACGAAAGGAGATACTTTTCCTTAGAAACGGTTGAACCATTGTATGTAGAGGTCTGGTTCAGGGAATCAAGTGGTGGGAGTTAACAGAGGAAAACCCTCTGTGATTCATTTTGTCTCAGATAGTTTTTGAAACAGCTAGGGGTAGCAGAGAGGTGCACTGAGGCCGCTGAGCACGAGTGTGACTCAGTCCTGTGGAAATGTCTGTTAGTATACATCAACCCCTTATATTGCAGGACTATTTCAGACTGGGATTCCAAACTGAGGTAGTACAGTGTACATCATATTTTTTTAAATTTATTTTTGTACTAGGAATCTTGGAACTAAATTGGTGACAGACACTCAAGATTTTCAGGAACCCAATGTGGTGTTCTCTGATTTGTGGGTCTAGCTGAGCTAGAAATGAGATTTGCAGTACTTTCATGGTCCCCAGACTCCAGCATTAATGGATCTGTAGCCAGACTCCTGAAGCAACCTGGTTCAGTCACACCATTGCTCTGACTTAAATAAGGTAGTGCCCCTAAGCGTAGGTGGAATATATTTGCAGTCACGCTGCGTCTCCCCTTGCCATGCCACTGACACTTGTGGAATGTGCTCTTTGCTAATTGGGAGTTTCTCTACTCGCAACAGGTTTTGCTGTGGTGAAGATCTTCTGGATTTGGGAACTGCTTGATACTGCCTTTTGAGTGGAAATGGGACATACTGACTGGCAAACACTTTTTATAATTTCTTTTTTTCCCCTTGTGATGGAATAACCGTGTAATCTTATTTCTAAGTCTGTGATTGATGTCCAATTTCTGTGCAATTAGTTTTTCATCATCATCGGTCTAAAATTTCTGAAAATTTTATCCATAGTATCTTTCAAATAAGTTTTTTCAAATGTGAAAAGGCAAATATCAAATTAAAGACAAATATCCACCTTCTGCCTGAAAATTATACTCACAAAGAATTAAAATTATGAGGGCTAATTCAGCAGGGTTATCCAAATTATTGTTACTGAGGCTCCAGAGAGATGAAGGCCCAGATAATGGACTAATTGCTTTAAAGTGAACATCACGAGTTTGAGGGATAGTATTAGAAAACTTAGGTTTCCTACTATGGCCACGGTTCTTTCCTTAAATAATTAATGAGTTCTAAGATCAGAAGACCATTAGGATTCTCCACCTCTTACAATATAGGCCATGTATTTCACTTGGGGATTTCTGCCTGCTTCACTGCCAACTAGAATATGTACTTTAGAAAACCTTCCAATCTTGTCTTAACGATCCCCCAAAATCCTTCTTCCTGGAAAACTTTTCTCTGAGATTTGCTTGAAATTCCTTTAAAAGTCCATTGCTATTTCCAGCTTAAACTGTGCTGACCCTGTAGCCGCTGAGGACTGCGAGAGAGCAGCTCCCAGTTTTTGCATTCACTACTTGCCCTGCAATGCTTTCCTGGCTACAGGCTCGGGACATCACTGACAAGACAGTGGGTTGTAGGCTTTCTGGCTTTTAGGGCTATCCAGGGGATCCAGCCCATTATGAAGGGCTCTGGTGGATTAGATCCTGATGGAATCAGAAGTTTTCTTCCCTTTGCCAGATTGTCATAGATCATTTGCTTCTTTCTTTGCAAGCTGAGTCTGATGGACTCGTGCTCTGCCACTGAGTAGCTAGTTCTGCAGAACATTTTTTGAATTCTTGCTAAACTCGTTTTTTTCCTTACATCCACCTTTTTTTGTAAGACCTATTTTGTCACAGTCCTCATCAGAGGAACTCATCCTGATTATTTCTAGAGTCTCAGTTTTTTTGATTAAACCATCACAACCATATACCTCTGAAAGAATCTATTTGTTGAATATTTTATGTCCTTAAAGTAGTTATGTACTTTAATTTGCCATTTATCTAGGATAGGCCCCAGCTTCTGCTGCAGCTTCACTGAACTACAAATTATGTGAAGATTCATGCACACAATAGGTGTCTAAGTAACCATTTTACATCCAAAACCTCCAGGGAGAAGTAGTAAGAGGCCCCTTTTGGGATGCTAATTAACTTCCTTTCCACTGTTTACTGCTCCTGTTTTCACAGGGAATTAAATGTTTTTCCAGCAAAGAATGCGTCTCTTTCTTTACAATTTTTACTCTATATGAAGGGACGGTTTTTGACAGTCTAACACTTGGTGTGGTACAAAATACATATAATTTTTCAAGCATTGTGATTCAGACATGCACTCTTGTGTATCTAACAGCATCAAGTAGGGACATTTTTGCATACAGATAAGGTATAAAAATATTAAGCTCTGTGTTTCTGTGGAGTCTTCCATGTAATTCTGAAGTTCTGTAAAAACATCTTGAGTTTTGCTTTCCACTTTTCCCTGTAAATGTGGCAAGCCCTTAGTATTAATAATTTATAGGAGGTTGACCAAGAAGGAAATCCGACTTTCTCCCTTTCTAAATATTCCATGTTTTTGGTGAGAATCTAATCTAGCGGAATGCTAAAGTGACAAGAAGAGTTCTTCCAATGTACTAAAATAAATTAAGTAGCAATAGGTACCACCACATAAAGTGATAGAAAAAATTTTGCATTCCAGATCTTTAAACTTAGCTAAGCTCCCCTCTGTTCCTTATTTCTTGCTGTGAAGCATGCTAATAGTATCAGCTCCCAACCACTTCTTTTTATTTTTCCCCCACAAAAAAAAAAAAAAAAAAGAAAAAAAAAAGTAGAGATTCAAGCTAGCTCCCTTAACTAAAGATTTGCTTTCCAAAAACAGAGAGTGATTTGTATTTTCTATCAACAACAGTGGGAATTGCTGAATGCTCAGCACTTTAGAAAGCCAGCCCACCTATGAAAATGCAACGTGCTTCTATGAGGAGGAGACCTAGAATTGCCACTTTTAATTAAGAACAAAGGCATTCATCGTTACTCGCTTTAAAGTTTTAGATTGCCTGGTGGAATAAAATGCTGATTTTGTTCAGCCTTTGGGATGGAGATCCTTTCAGGATCAGTGGCAGTATTAAATATCCCTTAGAATTAGATTATTACATCTCAGATCTTGTAGTTGAGAAATATGCAAGGTACAGGTATTTTTAAAAGCCAGTCAATTAAAAATTGTACTTTTTATAGTGACCACATATCTGAGAACAATGTGTTTGACCTTGGCAAAAATAACAGCTTGTATGACGTAAACAAAAGCAGTGACATGGTGGGAGCACTATTTCCCTAGGGCCTTGTTACTCAAGGCAGGTCTATATGGCTGGCACAGTTATGTCACTGGTGGGTATCAGGGGGTGTTATCTCAATGTCAGCCGAAGCCCTTAGTGTAGTTACTGCAGCAAACAACTTTTTTATCAGATATAATAGTGATAATTTCAGTAAAAGGGAATAGTTTACTGAAAGGTAAAAGTGAGTTTTCCTTAATCCTTGAGTTCAAAAGTTTGACATGACTAGAAATCATTTTTTCATCCACTATGGAGCAAGTTACAGATTAAGCCAAACATTAGACTAGATAGACTGAATTGGTGCTTTTGGGTGTTGTGTTTTTTTTCTCTCGGATTTTTATGCATTCTTCTGTCTGTCTTCTCAATTTTTTACAATTTCTCATCTTCATTCTCAAAGTGCTGCTACTAGAATTTGATCTGTTACTTCAGGAATAATCTCATTGTTGCTGGATATACTAGTAATTTTATCTGTTTTCTTCAAGCCTTCTGTTAAGAATGGAGGAAGTTAATTTGATCTTTGTGCTGCACTGCTGGGAAAGAGGGAAAGGAGGCAGAGATGGGATTTTCAGGCTACACACAAGGAGTGAGACACTAGGATTTGCAGCACAGGTACATTTTTATTTGCATTCTCCAAGTGAACCTCTCTAGCTACAAGCAAATCTGGTCAGTCTTGGTAGAGCAGTTGGGCATACACAGCCCTTTGGGTGATGCTGTGGGAGGTAAATAATTTTAGCTGAACAGCCAGCTACTTAGAAAGCTGGGAGACATTACAGCAGATAATAGTGTATTGATATTAAAGCTGCTCTTGGCAATGGGTAGAGGCTTGGTCTCAGTACAGGTGCAGGAGTTGCCATCCACAGTAAATGTATTGGTTTCCAATACATCACCAAGGTTTCTTAGGACGTGTGAGTGCTCTGTACTCTAATTACACTGAGCGATTAAGCAGCAAGAGCAGAGACACATGGGACAAGAGGGGTGAATGATAACCTACTTTGAAAAAACTAACATATGAGGCTGGGATTCGAACATCCTATAAATGTTAATGGGTGTTACTCAAGGGGGAGGAAACTGTGTGGGAGGCGTGAGGTGACATATAGCTTAAATATATAGCCAGCCTTTAACATAGTTAATACACTCTACAGTCAACCTTTTACATGAACTAATAATTCTAAGTGATTTGCAGTACAGAAATACTGATCGGGGATTGAGAACTGAATTTAAAATGCTATAAAAGCAGAGAATAATGTGGTAGAGGAGGACAATACCAAAAATATTTCTCCTTTCTCCTATGGGAAGTATTGCTTATGGGCAATACATTTATGCCAGGTGTTTGGTTTTTTTTCTATTTTTAGGTTCCCAGGGACTGTGCTCCTACAAGGGAGCACAATTTCCTCCTACAGTTTCCCACTCTGAAAATTACTCAGTTTGTGTGGATCTCACAAAGGAGATGCCAACAGTGAGTCATCTGGTCACCAGCTCCGTCCTAAGCCTTTCAGCTAGGTCTTGCAAAATCTACCTTACTGTGCTGAACAACAGTTATTTACCTTTGGTAAATCCTCCCAGAACAGTGAGGAAGGCAGAGTTCAAAATGAAATAGCCTTCATTTTCTGACACTGAACTCAAGTTTCAAAATTAGTGCTATTTCAAATGGTTGTGAAAATTCAGCTTCCTGTTTGAGAAAAGGGCGTAAGGAAGATGCTATTCTAAACCCGAAAATTATACCTGTGTGATTAATCATGAGCATAGCAAGCATGGCTATTTTATCAATCAAAAAAACCCACAAACACTTAGGCTTGTTTTTACAAAAGAATTACAGTATTAATTAGCAATAAAAATACTGTATAAGAAGCAATCGTCTGGTTAGATACTTAAATGTTTCTGTCAAGGACACAAGTAACAAGAGGCTGCTCAAGTACATAATCTTGTTTGCTTCTTTGTGAGGCATGGGTTAAATGCAGCCTTGCTGAGGACACACAGAAGTAACACAAGGAGAGAAAAATACTTGTCTAGGCTGAAGCCAGTCATACATCTATAGAATAAGGTAATGTTCCCTGGAATGTATGTCCATCCATATGGTGCTGAATATGATTTCATAACCTCTGATACATCATGGCTCTCTCATTAATTTAAAGCCACTGGCTGAGCAATAGGGATTGAGCTAGATGTGGTGACAGATTAGTGTTTTTTTGAACATAGAGGAGGATACTGGATAGGCAAAGCACATTTTTTTGTTACCTACATCTGGGCAAAACTATGACTCAATGGAGCCCCATGTATCCACATAGCTGGTGAAAAGATTTAGGCAAAGGAAGAAGAAGAGTTCAGAGCACTTTAGCTGCTGTGGTTTGGCAGTGTGAATACCTGCTTTCCTCCCCTCTTAGTGTAGTCAATGCTGAAATACTGCTGTAAGAAAGGCTGGTCCAAGGACTATTTACTGACAAAATCCTGTTTAAGCCTCTAAGAAAGGTATTAAATGGGATTTAAACAACATCTTGGCCCATGCCGGCCCTTTGCTCAGGGAAGAATTTCATCTCGAGTTTAAAAAAATTTTAAAAATGTGTTTTCAGTAATCACATTATAGCATCATAAGACTAAGCAATGGAAAATACCTATTAAGTCATTGTGTAAAATTGTTGCTATGCCTATAACAAATTTTGGTGCTGATGCATTTGATTTGGTCATAGCCTTGTATAGGAAGAAAACCTGTTTCTCCTTCCCCACCCAAAGGGCTCCATACAGCCTTGCTGCTTTCTGACCGTGGGCAGTGGTGATTAAGAAAAGCAAGGGTTATGCATCAGGTATTTCTATTTCACCTCATTTTTGTGTCCAAGAATGCACTGGGCTCTTTTCTTGCCCATCCAGTTGCACAGGTGAATTGGCAAAAGAGCCGCTGCGGACAGTTAGTGATAAATTGAGCATATCTCCTGCTTGGGGCTATTTGCTGGGCCCAAGGTAAACATTTATTGCCTCTTTATTCAATGTTACTTTGCTCCCTTTTTTAAACTTTTGTTTAAAACCTCAGGTCAGCAATAATTACAATCAGAATGTATTTAGAATGTTTATAATTAGAATTTATTTGGTGATTTTCTGTAGAAACTTTTTAGGTGCACGTCAGTTTCAGAATCATTTGTTGACCTGGAGCACTGTTTAGTTTTGAAAACTAAAATTAGACAAACCACCCTTACTTTCTGCAGCAAACTGTTTTTTTTTTTTTTTTTTAAATGTCAACTATTCACAAAATAAATTGCCAAGCTCTGAACATGTAATTTCAAATTTGATTTGTACCAAATTAACCTTCTGCTTATGGCCCTTCCATTTGTTTTCCTTTCAGATTATTGAGTCATGAAAACCTTTGAGGTTTTGGGTTTCCACCCCAGCTTGGCACAGGGAATTCTTTTGAAACCTTGAATTTCCACAAGATGGCAAAACAATTTGCTATTCAGCTGCATATATAATGACACTTGCTGAAAATTGGAGCTTTCTTCTTCTTGCAGAAGCAAGCATCTCCCTGGCCATGTGTCCTTCCTCTCCCTGGCTTGGGATTTGGCTCTTGTGTTTCCTTCCTTGGCCTATGATAGCATTCCAGTTGGTGTGGTGGGCTTTCTGTGCGTGGAGAGACCTGGCTGCTAGAAGGGAGGAAAGGGACCACCCAGGTGGCTGCCTACATGAGAACAGTGGCATTGCTGCTGTGAAAGGGGCAGGGAAGATGGTGCTTGTCTGTGGGGTGAGGTAGGCTGCAAGTCGTGGGGAGCAGAGATGCAGGTTCTTCTCTGGTGTGGTGATCCTATATATAATCCCTTCACATTCTGGCGAGTTTTGATTAGCAGCAAAGAAGATTTTCTCCAGCATTACTATTTTCTCTGCACTTCTGCATGTACAGCATCTGTTCCATTTCGTAGCCTGGCATATTACTTGGAAAACTGCAAATAGTGTGTTGAAATTACTTAGCTAGCTATGACAATATGTGAAATGCCTATCAAAAGCCATGTGACTGAAGACTGGAGGAACAGGCCTGAATGCTGTTTTCTCAAAACTACCACTGATTTTAGGGGAAGCATGAGGTTTCTGGTAAAAGCAGAACCAGGCAGAGGATCTACAGCTTTGAGCTGATCCAGCTTTTGCACTAGAAGTATGTAAAGTATTATCAGTACACAAGGCTGCGTATTCTCTGTTTGGTGTGTATGAAGCCAATAGAAAAGGTGGTCTGTGCAAGATAAAACAAACTGAAGTAATCTTCTGAGCCGTGGCATACAGGTTGCTGCAAATACATGTTCAATATGTAACCACCTTGATCAATTCCCTAGAATATCTGTTTTCATAGGAATCATACAAGTTTGTGTATTGATTTGTCACCTATGGCTGAATATTTCTGCTACAGAAATGTTTAAAATGACACATGTTTAAAATTAGACTTGGCAGAGCAATTTGCCTAGAGATTATTCTTGTGAAGTATTGATTCACAGCACTGCTGTGAGCTGGATTACTGTCCAAATTGGAAAAGCCAGTCGTAGAGAGGTCTTTATCCTTTAATAACAATTAGCTCCTTTCTTAGAGGGACACGGCTGACTGAAGCAACGGAGAGCTGCAAAATGTCGGACAACCAGGGAATCTAAGGCCTTCTCTTCAGGGATGTGTGCCACAGGGGAAGGGCAGGAAGAAGAAGAAAAACACCAAGAAAGATGGTTTTCTGGAGCTGGAAACTGGACACACTGGTGCTGTTTGTGTTATTAATAATCAGGTGCTCTGAGGAACTGAATCGAACTCGCCTCTCTCTCCTTGGGCTTTTACCCAACAGCTGCCAGATAGATCGGAGAAACATAACAACAGATGTGCTGCCCGCGGTCCATATAGCCTTGAAACATTTGTACAAGCATAAATGGATATTGAAGAACTATGAACTACAGGTATCATTCCACGACACACAGGTAAATGAATGCAGGTGTAGGACTGGGTAATATTTAAACCTCCTCTCTGAGCACAGTTTGGAAAGCTTGCAACTGAATCCTTTCCTGGCAAACTCCGCTTGTGCTCAAATACAGCAAATGTGGCTGTCCAGAAAATTTTGGGCTCTTGGGTGCTTGCCTGACTGTGACGGGGATCTTGCAGTGCAGTCGTGCCCTTTTGGTGCTAAAAGCAGGAATGAAAAGTGTGCAAATTAGGAGGGATGGCAAACACCCAGAAAGTGATCTCTAAATCCATGGCTTGCTTAGTTGCCCTGTTCTTTTGCACTGTCTTCTGCATCTTGCTCTTCCAGCTTTCTACAGTGACAGCTCTATAGATTGCCACCCTTCTTTTTTGACTTCTGCATGAGCAGGAGAGAGGTCTGTGCTGCACCATTGGAGTAGTGTGTTTGACTATATAGGTCCTTGCTTGCTGATTTAAGTAAAGTTAAAGGAAAAACATAAAAGTTGAGGATTCTGAGAAACTAGATATAAAAGGTATTGAGATGATATCTTTGTAATAATTTCAAATTTGATATATCTTGTCATCTGCTGTGCAGAAATGAAGGCAATCTGTTTCTAAAACCTTTCTTTCAGTCTGACCAAAAGAATTGTGACAAAGTTAAGAGGAGGGACTCACATATCAGGGTGATTTGGGACTCTAAACCTGTTCTTAAGGAGATTTTCAGTGATTTGAACTTCTGTCTCCTGCATCGAAGACATGTGATGGGGCAGCTGCCCTCAGACTCATACACATTTATATGCATACAGGCTCCCTATACTGCTTAATATTTTGAAGTTGCGAAGTGGTGCGTCTCAACATATTTGCTTATCTATAAACCTTTAAACATGGATTATACTATTATGATGAGGTTATTAAAATGTGACAATATTACACCTATAACAGTTGTGCTGCATTATGTAATGCAAAGAAGATGTTATATATCTTCTTTTGGAGCTAGAGAAAATTAGCCAAGGGAGAAATTAGAGTGTAATTTTAATAGTGTATTTGGTTCATAAGCACTTTTATGTAATTTTTGAAGTGCTTAACATGTAACAAACATGGTCCCATATGCTATAAAATTACTTGAGGATAGCTTCCATGTTTAATAATGAAACACAAATGAATCAACTGCATGCACTCATTTAGAAAATACCTGTCTTATAAATTACTTTTAATACAATTCACTGTTTTATTGATTTGTCTGTAAGTTCCTACTGGAAATGTAATTATAAATATGCAGTCCTGAAAAATGCGTACGTCTTAATTTCTCGTGTAAAAAGATTAAGATGTGCAGTAAGATTTCAGCTTAAATAAATCCAAACTATGGATGTGATTTTAAGTGGACAGCAATTACAACCTACTGGTATTTATTTCATTTGGGCAGGGGTGAGGTGAGGGTGTAGGCGGATGTTTATTTGCTAATTGTGTTTACATAGTTTCCAGTTCCAGGAGCAACTCCAAAATATTTTTCCCCCCATAAACGTTTGGTGGATTTGAATTGCACAACTTCAGCTCTTTTGCACTGACCTCTACAATTTGAATTGAAATGTTGAAGTAATCTATAATTATCTTTTTGAAACAACCCCTGGAAAAAGACATGTCATGGTGACTTGTAAGAGATTAACAAAACATGGTTCCTTAAGGTTTCTGATTTTTTTTCCTGGTTCTGAGAGTAGAGTGCATAGTTTTAAGCACTGATTACAGACAAGCTACAGAGGGCCTTGGATTTAATTGTTTCTCAGAGACAGTATGGATGCAAGACAGCTGATTCTGTTTGTCAGTGTTGTGAGCTAGATTTGCAATATGTGACCTTATACAACCTTTGAATGAACTTCCTTTTAAGTACAGTATGCAGATACTTGGCTTTTTGGATGCGAGATCTTTCATGAGGGGAAACATAATTGACTTTTTGGCATAGTTAACTAAGGAGAGAAAAAATTTAAAATCAAAAATACTTGTGTGGCCTTTGCAGATAAAAAAAAAAAAAAAAGGAAGGAAATCATGACACACAATATGAAACGTTGGACAGGGCTTGAACAATGTTGTAGCTTCATTCATGAACACAGGGGAGCAGGGTTGGGCTCTGTCCTGAGCCCCTGGGGTTTTGAATCCATGTTCTCTGCTGCCCACGAGAGCACTGCCCTGCTAGAAGGTAGTGTGTTTTTGGAGAGTTTTCAGTCTTCTGCTTTGCTACTGTTTTATTTCATCTAATTAAGTTGTCACTACTCCAGAATGAGAATGGTAACTATGAGGCAAAGGGAGCACTCTTACAAGAACTGTCTGAATCCTTTGTATTAAATGAAGCTGTTTCAGCCAGAGCCTTTGGGAAAACTTTCTTCAGCAGAGTGCTTTATAACCTGGTGGCTTTGGCACTGAGCTGAGAACTGAATGCTTTCTTTGACTGATGTCTCTCAGGTCTCCTGTGATTAAATGTGCATTTTCTAATTACTGTGTTGTCAATTCCTTGCAAGCAGGAGTCCCTTGAACACTCATGTAGCGCTTTCACATAAAAAATGCTTAAATATTCACTGAGAATGAGAAACAAGCAAGTGAAAATAATCTTGTAGTTCAGTAAATGGCTGCTTATCCATCAAATGGTACATCTATGTCTGCAGAGTTTATTTATTTATAGCAGAAGGACAGTGTTTACAGGACTGATATTTCTCTCTTTTCCAGCCATCCCAAGCAAGGACATCATGGGGAGATGTGTTTCTCCCCCTCTACTGTAGCAGGGCTGAAGCAAGGCTGAACCTGGATTGTGTGGAGAGCACAAATCCCTGAAGTGTTGGACAAAGGGTGTGGGAAGGCAGAAAAGCTGATTTGTGCAGACTTGTTAATCCAGCCATGGAGTAACTTTTTAGTGCAGTAGGGGAAATTATGCCCTTGAGATTTTCACCCATGGGGGTGGGCAGCCAGGTATAATTGAGCTGTCTGTGTATCACTTTATTTCTGTCTTTCACCGTATGGCTGACATCTGGAGTCTCTCCTTCTACGCTGTCCTCAGGGTGATCTGGCTGGTGGATTCTTACAGGCTTAGGCAAATCTAAAAATAGTTTTACTGGTGTGTAAAGAAAAATATGTTGGTCCTTCAAAGTTATTCTTCTGTTCTTACCTAGTTTTCTGTGAGTTAGTAGCCAATTAAAGGAATATGAAGCCAGGACTTTATTAGCAATGGTGTTAATGAGAAAGGTTTATGCGCTGTAATTAGGACATGGCCTGAGCAAACAAATAGACTTTACCACTGGGATTTTCTGAGTAGTGCTGATTTGCACTCAGATTGCTTGGTGACACTTGGCTGAGTCTATCCTAATGTGTATCATTTTTGACAGAGATGATACAACATACCAGTCTGACTTAAAGGCGGGTTGGCTTTCCTTGTTAATAAACCGTTTCCTTTGTAATAGAATGACAGTAACATGATAGGTGTGTGTCAGCTTATTTAAGAAATATTTTTATGTGCTTATTAAAAAAAGCAACCAAACTGAACCAAAAAAACCCACAAACCAGCAATGAAACAGTCACTGAAAGTGACATTGATAAGGAAATTATTTCTAAATTGAAAATTTCAAGACATGTTTGTGTTATTATCCTACCTAAATAAGACAAAAAATATGCTTCAGACTTAAGATGAAGTAAACTGAAACCAATTTGTATTGTATGTGTACATGAATTTCATAAAAGAAAGTGAAAAAATAGACATTTTGCAATGGTGTTAGTATAAAACACCAGTATTATTTAATAAAAAAGAAAAAATAGCAACTTGTTGCATTTGATCGGTAACTCCACCTTGTACATTTTGAACCTTCTGAGATGCTTTATGAAACCGTTTGCCAGGACAGGCATAGAAATGAAAGCATCATGTCATTCATGTTTTATAAAGACTTGACATTTTGTAAAGTTCCGTAAATTGATGTCCTAGGAAGTTATTAGAAGACCATGTATTTGGTAAGTTGGTTCTTGACATCTAACATTCACTTAAACAAGGTATTGTATTCTGCCTCTCAGTACAGTATTTTAGTCATGAAAATTGTGAAGAATAAAACACTTGTCAAATGCTAATTTTAGCTTTCCTAGACTGGTGTATCACTATCCCTATTATTAGAACTGTCTAACTGAAAACAATAAGAAAAGTGTTCTGCTGCCTATAGTTTCCCCCCCCAAAAGTCTTAATTATGATTCTTGGCAATAGCTCTTAATTTTCTAAATCTTATACTGAAAAAAATTATGATAAGCCTGGCTAAATTCCTTACAAGCAATTCTTTGGAACTTCCACAAAACCTATCCAGTTTCACTTTTATTCTGATATTTTACTTTTCAGTGCATCAGGGGTTCAAAATATACAAAGGGTGCACAGCCACCTTATGTTAACCCTTTCTAAATATTTTTGAGCTACTTCTCATATAGCAGAAAGAAATGTAGTCTTTCTTATGTTTTGGCCCCAGAAGTCTCAGTCTTTATTCACTGATGTGATTCTTTTTACTCTATCTTCTTAGTGTCACCATTCATTTCAGGCCTCTGAAGTTGCTGGTTTTAATGCACCTTGCACACATGGGCAGTGTACCTGCGGATATCTGGTGAGAGAAAAATTATTTGAGCTTGGTATTTTTTGTTTTCCTATTACTGTTTCTGAGCCATAAGGAATTTGAGCAGAGGAGTTGGTTAGTGGATCCAATGAGGGCTGACAGTGCAGGAGAGGCGTTTGGCACTGTGAAGCCAGGGGTGTTCCAAGAGATGTCCACGGCAGACAAGCTCCGGGTTTCATTTGACCTGGATTTGGAGGCCTGAGCTGAGAATATCTCCCTTCAGCTTGTGTGGCAGGATTCTTGTACTGTCAAAGAGTAGGCACTTCTATGTGGAAAGATTCATCTAACCTATTTTAGGTGACTATTTTAAGATAAAAAGAATTGTATACTAGGGAAAGCCTATGAAGTATAAAGGGAGCCTCAGTTGACAAGTGTAGATGCAAATGTCTCCACTGTATTGTGTCAGCGAGAGCCTAGCCTAGGTGTTTATGGGAGTTTTAATTTTAAAAACTGTATTAACAATGCATTTCCATCACCTCTGGCTTTCTGTGGGGTTTCAGCAGATGGTTTTGAATGCTCTCTTCCTACCACCCCCACTTCATCTTTGTTAGTTAAAAAATATCCTTCTTTGGTCTCTCAGGTCTAGACAGAAAAACCTGGAAACTACGTCAGCAATACTCTATTATGTGTTGGGGAGCAGGGTGGTGGCCGCACTGTGGCCAGGAATGCAGACCAGGAAGCATTTCTGTGCCAACCCTGTGGACAGCCAGGTCATCCCTCACCTGAGCTGACCATGGGCTTGCTGCTGCCGTGTGGTGCAGAGCTGTAGTTTAGAAGGGCCTCCCCATTCACAGCTTTCTCACAGATAAAATTTTGTAGTGCTGGGGAAACATATCCTGGTCTCTAGTCTTGCTTTTAACTCTTGTATAAGGGGAAAATGGTGAGGAGAACTATTCATGCAGAGCACAATTTCTTTCAAAATCAAAAAGACTGTGAAACCACATTACTATCACCAAACCATAAGTTCAAAAACCAAGGAAGGATAGTTTAGATAGTCTTGACATAATTTTTGAAATTGCATGCACTTGTATTTTCCTTTCAAAATTAGTTTCAATTGAGATG
The DNA here is from genome assembly GCF_003031625.1 of Empidonax traillii. Lineage (NCBI taxonomy): Eukaryota > Metazoa > Chordata > Aves > Passeriformes > Tyrannidae > Empidonax > Empidonax traillii. The sequence goes on along the minus strand of NW_020955389.1, from coordinate 3,176,527 downwards.
GCAGTGCTTTGCTCTATATTACACATTAAAATTCAAAATAATAAAAAAAAAGAAAATCAGAATTTGAATTACTGTTTTTATGAAGATTTAAATTCTTAATAACATGAAAAACACTTGTAAAACTTCACAAAATCAGTTCTTCCTATTCTACACCTCCCTGCTCATAGCTCCTCGTGGACATTTTCCATGTGTGAAATTCTACACAAGCATAGTTTGTGATCTGCATTGTGAAAGTTTCATAAAATGCCTCTTTTCACATTATAAAATGAAAAGGAAGATCCACCAGAATAATCAGATTCTGTAAAAGTTAGTGCATTGAAGTACACTTTGTTTAGGGCAACTTCAAATTTTTATGCTAGTTTATTATGTTTGTGCAACATCAGTCTCTAAAGAAACACCACTGGTGATGTCTCCATTCTGCTGCCATTATCAGACACATCTTGCAATTTCCTTGGCTTTCACTCTAAAGCAGTGATAAAACAATGCAGGGACCTTCTGAAGACAAAGAACTAAAAAAAAAAATGTTTCTGAGTTATGCATCATTTGCAGCGAGGCTGAAGTGTGGCAGCCTCACAAACTGCTCTGAGAATAGTGCACTGCTGGACAACTAGCAGTGTCAGGAGAAGTAACCCAGGATTTATTTCAAAGTAAGTAAGAGGTGGTCAGACCACTTGACCGATTTGAGTAGTTCCAGTGGAGGATTAGACATTTTGGTTTTGCATTACAATTAAACTTTACTAATTTTTTTTTGACATAGGCAATCTTTTAAACATAAAAATGTCTTTTACTTTCGGGTCCTGTCTATGCATTTCTCTGATACCAACTGATACCATACCATTAGAAACATCTTGTTTGACAGAGATGCGCAGTAAATATTTTAAACAGAGAGAAGGAATCTGGAATTTAAAAAAAAAAAGAAAAAGTAACATTCTCTGAGGATGTTCGTACCCAATTCTTCTATGTTCATACCCAGATCTTCTATGTCCACCATAGTCAAAGTACTCAGTCCATCTGTCCGTTTCCTCCATCTGTGACTGTTATTCTTGTTTCCCCATGCTGGGGTCTTCTTGCTCGCAGTGAGCATATGCTTTCTCTTGTTTCACATCACTGCTGCTCCAGAGCTCCTTTCTCCTGCTCATGACCACTGACTCTGGGTGCTCTGTGATTTCTCAGCTGCCCACAGTAAGCGAGAGAGGCAGGGATCCAAGAGAGAGGAGTCAACAACAGGAGGCTGATGAAATGTTGTGAAAAGTAGGCGTTTCACAGGGTTTTAAAATGAGAAGGATCAGGAAAATGTGTCACCCCAATGTCTTACGCTCAACTTTCAAGCACAGGAATCCTTTAGGAGTGCACAGTTTGGTACCAGCTAAACCCCAAGAAGTTCGGAGACCCAAATGTTATGATCAGAGTGCTGTGTTTGAAGAAGTGGGGTTTGAAGCTATAGTGAGAGATGTTGACTCCAGATGTATTTAACAACAGAAGGAAGAGAGAAATGGATTTTTATTCACATTCTTGTTTGGAATTGACTTCTTGTTGCTGAGTGGATCCAGTATTGCTACGGTACTTTACTGAGTATATTTCATATATTTCAGGCTGCAATGGAAGATTTTCTGAAAACTATGTTTAATGCAACATTTAAGGACAATCATGAGGTTTTTGTAATTTTTTTCCTCATTTTTGTGATTAAATGATGTCCAATTAAGTAATTGTTTATTTTCACTGCAAATGCAGGGACACTGAATTGCATTCACCATTTTGTTCCAAATGAAACAAGAAATAAGAATTCCTTGATACATAACAAAACTCACATGAAGATCTGACAGGTAGCTGGAGTTGGTTTATAATACTTATGTGATACCTGTTAAATTATTTAAACCTTACTGATACAAGCAATCACATAGGTACTTATATAAAAATGGGAAAAATACTCTTGATCCGAGTCTCGTTTATAGAAAGGACTGTCTTACTGAAACCTGACAAGGTAAAGGTACCTTAAAAATATCTGATCTTTAAGTCTTCATAGACAGAAATCACAGCCACAGCCAAAAGAATTTACTTCAGTGTAGGGTTCTCTCCACAAAATCCAAACCCCACTATTAATAAAGTAAAATACATAAACTATGGAGTGGATAGAAAAGTGATGATAAGGTATAAAAGTCTTGTTGCTTTTCTTAAGTTTGGTATGCTGATAGCTGCAGCCAAAATGATGCTATAATACAAACATTTTTAAAAGCTGGGTGATGTGCCAAACCTTTATCCCTGGGAATAAGATCTAT
>NW_020955389.1:3171923-3173916 GCF_003031625.1 Empidonax traillii | reverse complement strand
TAATAAAGTAAAATACATAAACTATGGAGTGGATAGAAAAGTGATGATAAGGTATAAAAGTCTTGTTGCTTTTCTTAAGTTTGGTATGCTGATAGCTGCAGCCAAAATGATGCTATAATACAAACATTTTTAAAAGCTGGGTGATGTGCCAAACCTTTATCCCTGGGAATAAGATCTATTTATTAAGAGGTCACAGAGAGAACTTTCTACATGGGAAATCAGGGGAGAAACTGGCAGAAATATTGGAAAGCCTCTCCTTTGTAGCAAAACCTGCATACCAAACAGCAGAGAAAACCAAACCAAAACAGACTGAAAACCAAAACAAAACGTAGGCTTTGAAAGGGATACTTGCATGTATATATTGATGCATCAATAGTTTTAGTCTTGACAGTGATGGACATGGTGGTAGAAGTGTTAGTAGGCTGAGTGTGGTATGTTTATGACAAGAACTGCTAGTTCTTCATGCCTAGTTTTTGTTGTTATTGTTGTCTGTCCTAACTTTGTCAAAACCTTACCAGTAGGTTATTTTGACTTCATTAGCCTTGCATGGACCCGTTACTCTATCCATTAAGTGATTCCTACAGCAGTTTACCAGTCTCTCTCAGAATTGTAATATATCTGTTTGAAAGATGTGCAATTTTTATTCAGTCATCTAAGGGTGAAGAGAATTTACTGCATTTTTTGCGAAGTTGTACCAATAAGCAGTTTCACATTTTATTTCTGGTTCAACTTTGCTGATTTTGTATTTCAATTGTAATATATAAGGCTCTCTGTTAGATTTAAGATCACACTGTGATCTTTGTGTACTTATTGTGAGTTCATCTCACCACTTTCTATTGGTTGTGATAAATGGAGGAAGTACTTTTATTTTCTTGCTACAAGGCAGAATTTTTGGGATTTACACCATTCATCAAATTAGCTTTCTAGAGAGAGAAGATAAGAGTATCACCATTTTCCATTTCCCTCCTTGACTCCTACTTTAACCTCACACTGTAAAAGCATGGTTCCCACAGCAATTGCCTCTGCTCTTCCTACTGACATGCTGAGGTCCCAAGAGCAAAAGGGATACATATCTGATACGGGAAAAGAGCCCTATTTATTTTAAAATCGTATATGAAGGTAAGTGTCTTGAGAAACTTTGGTATGTCCTTGGTTGTCAGCACACAGAGAACCCTTAGTCTTCCTTCTTGGAATAATGCTGAGATGCAGGCTTTCTTGAAATTTGAGGAGGTTAGACTGTAGTTGTTTTAGTCTGAATTTTCTTGATAGACAGAACCACAGTATGACCTTATCTGCTTGACAGAAATTTGAAACCCATCCCCTTGATGACAAAAAACTTAGCTTGAGAAACAGAGGATATTTTAAGATTTTACAGTGTTTCACATCTCAGTGAAAGATTGTAAATCAATAGAAATGATTCAACAGAAGTTTTGTATTTTGTTTACCTAAAAACCCTATATGTGTAAATACGTGTAGCTATGTAGTACTAACGGAAAAGGTGTGGGACTGTGACTAGTTATGAATATGGCATCCAAACAACTATTTTCTTGCTTCAGGTTTCATCTCTCCTGTATGAGAGCTCTTTTGCTTTATAGACTTTTATTTGCATCTCTGGAAGAGAACTGATAATAAGATTATCTAATTTGAAATAATGGTATTTCTAAAACTCCCATTCACAGAATCATAAAATCCTAGAATGGTTTGGGTTGGAAGGGACCTTAAAGATCGTCTAATTCCAAAACCCCTGCCATGGGCAGGGACACCTTCCAGTAGACCAGGTCACTCAGAGCCCCATCCATCCTGGCCTTGAACACTTCCAGGGTCTGAGCATCTCTCTGGGCAACCTGTTCCAGTGCCTCACCACCCTCACAGTTGAGAATTTCTTCCTAGTATCTAATTTACATCTACCCTCCTTCAGCTTAAGGCTATTCCCGCCTGCTGCCTTTTTTTTTTTTTTTTTTTTTTTTTTTTTTTTTTTTTTTTTTTTTTTTTT
>NW_020955389.1:3125306-3171608 GCF_003031625.1 Empidonax traillii | reverse complement strand
TTTTTTTTTTTTTTTTTTTTTTTTTTTTTTTTTTTTTTTTTTTTTTTTTTACACTTGTGGAGTTTTCTGCCTTGATCATTATTGAGAACCCTTTCATTCTGAGTTTTGTGTAAGTATGGCTACTTTAGCCTTTCCCTTCCTAAGACCTTATCCACAACCAGCATCCATATGTATGGATAGGACCCATCAAAGCTGAGCTGAACTGAGAAGTGATGATGCAAAGATGATGTCTGATTCATCACACTTGTTTTTAGATATGTGTGTCTGAGCTGGTCAGCCCTTATTGTCAAGACATTTAGATGTCTTCTTTAGAATGCAATGAATCCTGTACTACAGTAGTGTGTTTCTTTTCACTGTCTATACTAAACAAGAATATTTAGCATACCTGTCTAAGTTTGGTCAAATGAATCACTCCATGTATCTGGGCATGTAGAAAGGGATTTGCTGTTTATACTGTTCAAATACATGACAATCATTAGCTTGTTGACCAGCTGTGTAGCAAAACTGTTCATTTATAGTTTTTTTACTCTTTCATATTCATGAACTGATCTTCTCTTAATGTAGGGAATACCTTCAAGTCTGTGTGTGTGCGCTTATGGAGTGCCTGGATACTACCTAGGTTTTTACATGACAGACCATCCATTTTAGCATCTGAGAAGTAAACTCACTAATATATCTTTGAGCATGAGAGACTGCTAGCTCCCAGCAGCTGCCTGTGTTACCTAATATGTGTTCTCTTTACTTCCACTGTAGAATTCACGTTTATCTAATTTTCTGCTTCCAGTGCTGCTTCTAGAACTGTGTTCAGATTGTTTTTGTTATTGATATTTTAATTTTGCAGGATGCTTTCGCTAATTAATATTTTTACAGCTTTGAAAATTTAATCTTTTTTGTTATTTTCCAAACACATTTCTAAACCAAATTCCTTGTTATTATTTCCTTGTCTTCATTAGTCTTCTCAGTAGCACCCAATCTAATAGCATCAGAAAATTTCCAGCAAATTAACTGGTTGTTTATGCCTTCCATATAAAAATCAAAATATTAAGCAGGACTGTTCAGACACTGATCCTCTGGCAGTCTAATCATAGTCACTTTTCCCAAACTTAACGATTTGTTGTTCATCATCACGTATAAAATGATACGTTAAATTGCAAACGTTCCGAGTTCAAGTTCAGTTTTCTATTAAAATTCCCATTCAGTGGGCAAATGCATCAGGAAGGCAAATATATTAAAATCAAAGTACAACATATAACAAATTAAATAGAAAACAGTGGATACAATATTATAAACAGATATTAGACAAATCAGTGGCACATCTATATATGAACTGAACTTCATTATAAATATAAATACAGGAGTAATAAAAGGGGTTCAGAGAGAGGAGACGAGTCCGGTCAAAGGCCTGCAGAGGCCTCAATCAGAAGAGACACATGCACAGCTGGGGTCTGATTTGAAAGAGAAGGTCAGTCCCAAATATCACATAAGGAGACTTGTTCAACTTAATTCCCCTAAAGAAAAAAACCCAGACTTTCTTGTTTTTTACTTTTGCATTTTACTTGGCTTAGTGAAGTATTTTTTGGCCCAGATATTACATGTAGAAGCCTGTGACAGTGTTTCTGGCTTCAACTGGGATATCCACATAGATTCTTGTTTTACTTGAGTGTTACTCAGTCTACTTTTTGTACTGCCCGATACGTAATGCACAGCTAGATCACACCCAGACAGTTCTGTGCTGTACTAGTTCCTCTGATTTGTTTGAATTGAAGTATGAAATTGCTGCTTGCATTATTCTTTCATTTAAAGATTGCCCCAGATCACCCTTTCCTTCTTTTGACTCTGTCTCTTTTGGAGCATAAGGAAATGTGGGAAGACTCTTGGTCCTTGAAATGAAGCTTATGTCTTGGACAGTTTCCATAGCACGCAAGAAAAAAAAAAAAAAAAACCAAGTAGGAGAGAGCTCTGAAGTGAGTACTGGAAGGAGTGAGGAAGGTGGTGTGATAAATGGTCAGGAAGCCACTCTAGTGCTTTCATTTAAAAATAGGCATGCAGTCTCTTATGCGGTTGCAGAGTAAAACTTGAAAAGGTAATAGGAATGCATTCCAAAATCAAAAGGTAAATAAGCAATAAAAATTTATTATGATTATAGGTTCAGTTTTATGGCATCTTGGAGCCTGACTCAAGGTTTTCCAACATCTATAATGGATGGTACTAGCAAAATAGGAAAGAGATTCATAATGTGTAGCAGTCAAGTGAGGACCATAGTGCCTGTCAGCCCTTTTACTTCAGTGAAATTTAATTTCCTGCCTTTTTGCCCTGTGCAGAGTAGACATTTTCTTTATATTGTTCCATTTGACTTTGAAGAAATATACCATTTTAACAACTTCAAACTTAACTAAATGACTATGATTTATCTATCTGAAACTTTATTTCAGATTTCTTCTTTATAATGGTTAGATATAAGCATGTATTTCTTAAGAGGGTTTTAAATTTACCTCTGGTAACTGCAATTCTTGTAGGTGTGATTGGGATAAAGTAGAAATATGCATTGAAATTGTATGCATAAGAGAGTAAGTAATTCTGAACAAAGCTGATCAGAGTCCTCAGAATTTCTGAAAACAGAAATATAGTGTAATGATATGTTATACTTAAACTTTGCTATATGGAATGGATTTCATAGGTCAGTAAGAATGCAGAGAGAGATCCTTAAATAGAAAACCAAATTATAAATAATATTTTTCAGTTCTAAAACATGTCACTTAGAACCTAGCCCTCTAACTAAATATATCCCTCCTGAATACTGAGAAGATTGAGCAGTGTCCTTCTGAGATTGACCAACACTGGAGTTGATTTTGTGTAATTCCCCTATTATGTTATTGATGCAGAGGATGGGATGGAGTGCACCCTTCTCAAGTTTGTAGATGACACCAGACTGTAGATGACTGGAGGCAGAGGGAGCTCAACAAGATTGGGTTGAAAGGACCTAACCTGAGGCCCTTCAGTGCAAGACATTGACACAATGGGGTTACCAAGCAGAGGGTTACCAAGCCAGTGGTATGATTTGGAGCACATAACGTACGAAATGTAGTTAAAAATTTAGTTTTGAAATACTGTATGTAAGAGAAGGCAAGACAGATGGTATTTGATGACTCACTAGCATGAAGGTAAAGTGCAATTACCATATTGTGCTATCATCTCTTCATCTCATGGGTGGCTTGTGCCATTCTCATGTCTGCAGGAGGGACAACACAGAAAGGCACAGACAGTTCAGGATGTTTCTGGAGGACATTGGTTATAACTTCCAAACAACATAAGTGATCACAAGCTGAGGAAGGAAGGGCTAGTAGAGGTGGACTGAAAGCTGTCAGAACTGGGAGGCTCAAAGTGTTGTGATTAGTGGCAAAAAGTCTAGCTGAGAATCGGACACTCGGGCATAAATACAGGGGCCGGTACCACTTAACCTTTTAATTAGTGATTGGGATGATGGGGCAGACTGTGCCCTCTGCAAGTTTGCAGATGATACAAATCTGGGAGAAACGGCTGATACACCAGGAGTGTGTGCTAGAGGGATAATAGTGGTCTGGAGAAATGACAGGGAGGAACTTTATGAAGTTCAGCAAGGGGAAGTGTGAAACCCTGCTCAAAGGGAGCAGTAACACCAGGCACCAGTTACATACTGGGGCTGACGAGCTGGAAAGCAGCTTTCCAGAAAAGGCCTCAAGGGTCATGGTTGACAACAAGCTGACCATGAGCCAGCAATGTGCCCTTGCAGCAAAGGAGGCCAACAGCCTCCTGGGATGGCTGCATTAGGAGGAGTGTTGCCAAGAGGTTGAGGGAGGTGATCCTTCTTGTCTACTCATCACTTGTGAGGCCACATCTGGAGTGTTGGCTCTAGGCACTCTGGTACAACAGAGATACAGACTTACTGGAGTAAATCTACAAGGATGAGGAGCATTTCTCATACGTGGTGAGGCTGATGGAGCTGGGATTATCTAGCCTGAAGAAGAGAAGGATCAGGAGAACTCATATGGATATTTTTAAATGTCTGATGGCAGAGTGTAAAGAAGAAACTGACTTTTCTCATTTGCACCCCTTGAGAAGACAAGAAGCAATGGGCATAAACTGAAACACAGAAAATTCTATCTGAATATGAGAATTATTAATTTTTTTTTTTTTTACTTTACTGTGAGAGAGGTTGAACACTGGAACAGGCTATTTAGAGATGTTGTATAGTCTCCGTCCTGGGACACTCAAAACAGAACTAAACACAGTCCTGGAAAATTTAGTTGTTCTGAGCCTCTTTTGAGCAAGGGGGTTGGACTGGATAATCCCTATAGGTTCCTTTCAACCTCATCTATTCTGTGGTCTCTGATTGTCTAGCAAGATAAGATAACTTGAACCTGAGTGGGAAGCAATGAAGGAATTTCAGGAATATGTAGGTATTGGAAATATTGGCAGACTGATAGTTTCCTGCTTTGTCCATGGTGAAAACCACTGTATAAGAACTAAATAAGGTTACTAGATTTACTATTTATTAGGAAACCTCAAAGATAATTCAAATCGCTAAGGACTGAATATTTTACTTCAATCATGTTAAAGAGTCAAAATCACACGTTACTCAACTCCCTTTTCAGCTTAAAATTTGCAAAGTTTTAGTAGCGTGAAATAGTAGGTCTTAAAAAAACCGCAACACCTAAACAGATGGCAAGACGGGAGGAAAGTGCATAGTGAATTGAAGACGTGGAGGGACATTACATTCTATAATCCATGTATAACTTGAATTCTGTAAGAAGAGTAGAAATTAAAAGGGTTTGATGTTAATCAGTTATGAGCAAACATGCATTTTGCCAATATTTATGAAAATCTGCATTTTGCCATTGATATTTGCAGTAGCACAGTGAAGTAAATGAGTGAATTGTTCACTACTCTTGCACTTAGTGTTGTCATTTGGCAGATAAATCACAGAATTTTTAGGGTTGGAATGGATTGCTGGAGATCACGTAGTCCAACCACCCTGCCAAGGCAGGGTCACCTAGAGCAGGTTACACAGGAATGCATCCAGGTAGGTTACGAATGTCTCCAGAGAATGAGACTCCACGACCTCTCTGGACAGCCTGTTCCAGTGCTCTGCTACCCTCAATGTAAAGAAGTTCTACTTCATCTTGAAGTGAAACTTTTTTATTTATTTTATGGCCATTGCTCCTCATCCTGTCACTGGGCACCGCTGAAGAGAGTCTTGGCACCTGCCTTTAGGATATTTCTATGCGTTAATGAGATCCCCTCTCAGTTTTCTCTTTTCCAGATTAAACAGACCCAGCTCTCATAGCTTCTCCTCATAAGAAATGTCCCAGACCCTTAATCATCTTTATGGCCCTCTGCTGGACTGTCTCCAGTAGCTCCTTGTCTTTCTTGTACTGAGGAGACTATAACTGGGCACAGTATTCCAGATGTGGTCTCACTAGGGCCGAAGAGAGAGGGAGGATTACCTCCCTTGACCTGCTACCCACACTCTTCCCAATACACCTCAGGATACCATTGGCCCTCCTGGCCCCAAGGACTACTGGCTCATGGTCAACCTGTCATCCACCAATACTCTCTGGTCCTTCTCTGCAGAGCGCTCCCTAGTAGGTCAGCCTCCAGCCTGTACCAGTAGTTGGGCTTATTCCTCCCCAGGTGCAGGATCCTACACTTGCCTTTGTTGAAACTCATTAGGTTTCTCTATGCCCGGTTCTCCACCCTATCAAGGGTGGATGGCAACACAGCCTTCAGGTGTATCAACCATTCCCTCCAGTTTCATATCGTCAGCAAACTTGCTGATGATCCCTTGCATTCTATCCCTTTGTCTAGGTCATTGATAAACCAGTTTAGTAAGGCTGGATCCAGTATTGAAGCCTGGGGAATACTGCTGACTACAGACCTCCAACTGGATTCTACTCCACTGATCACAACCCTCTGAGCTCTGCCATTCAGCCAGTTCTTGAACCACCTCACAGTCCATTTATCTAACCCATATTTCCTGAGCTCACCTACAAGGATGTTGTGGGAGACTGCAGCAAAACCTTGCTGAAGTCAAGGTAGCGAATTTTCACTGTTGTCCTCTCATTGACCCATCCTGCAATGCCATCATAGAAGGCTATCAGATTGGTCAAGGATGATTTTTCTTTGGTGAACCCATGCTGACTACTCCTGATGACCTTCTTTTCTTCTGCATGCCTGGTTATGACCTCTAGAATGCTCTGTTCCATCATTTTCCAAGGATGGAGGTGAGGTTGACTAGCTGGTGGTTTCCCAGGTCCTCTTTATTGCCCTTTTTAAAAATGGGAGCAACATTACCTTTCCTGTTCTCCATGATTTTTCAGAAATAATGGAGAGCAGTAGAGCAACATCTGCCATGTACCTCAGCACCCATGGGTGCATCCCATCAGGGCCGATGGATTTATGGGTGTTTAGTCTGCCTAGCTGGTATGTAACCCAACCTCTTGGACCAGAGGGAAGTCTTCTTTTCTCTGGCCTTCTCTCTTACCTCTGAGGTCTGGGACTCCTGAGAACCATTCTCAGCAGTGAAGACTGGGGCCAAGAAGGTATTCAGTGATTCCACCTTCTCCATGTCTTCTATTACCAAGACACTCATGTAATTCAGCAGCAGCCCCATATTTCCTCTAATCTTCCCTTTGCTGCTGATGTGCTTGTAGAAGCCCTTCTTGTCGTCCTTGATGTCCTTTGTCAGACTCAATTCAAAGTGGGCCTTGGCCTTTCTTATTGCATCCCTTCGTACTCTGATGGTGTTCCTATAGTTCTCCCACATGGCCCGTCCCTTTATCGACATCCCTTAAATTTCTTTCTTGCATTGATTTCTCTTAATAACAGAATGAATGAAAAGATCTCCCCAACAAAGAAAACTACATGAGAAGATGTCTGTATTTCAATATGGTGTTGATTCCTCAGCCTTCCAGAGAAGTAATTTTTTTGCTATTTTTACAAGTCACTCGCTGAACATCTAAACATAACTGGAACCAGTCAGCAGTTGGGTTCATCTGTTATATTAAATCTGACTCAAATGTCAATCTATATGTAAGATTAACAGTGGTGGAATCACAGTTACTCATCATGATGCTTTAAATGTTTTTAGGGTGGAATTTGTAAGATATATCAGGAAGAAAAGGTGGAAAAATCTTTATTATTTGAAAAGAAGGTGGAAAAAAAAGGAAAAGAACTTTTTTGATAGTTATGAGTCTCCAGTCTGAAAGTAATGGTTGTTTTAAATCTGAAAGAATGATATTTCAACATAAATTCAGATCATTATCATATGTTTAATGTTTCTGGCAGTAATAGCAGTAGTTGCAGTAGTAGGAGTAGTTGCAGTAGTAGTAGCAGCAGTAGTATATCCCCAGAGAACATGCAGTCTGAGGAGAAGAAGCTTTCAAGTTCGCCATCATCCTGAATCATCAAGATGGATTCTGTTCTATTCCTCTGCACAGGGGAGCCCACAGTGCAGGCATGTGTCAGTCTGCAAGAGGTGGCTTGGGTAAACAGCCTTGTGGGCTTTCTCACAGCCTAGGGAAGTCTACATAGTTACACAGTGCTCCACATCTGGCTCTGGTGGTACCATCATCTGGTAGAATCCTCGGTGGGATCTTCTTCTGCGGAGTACTGCAGGGTAAGAACTTAATAGTGGGTTTACACAACAGGCCTCGTAGGAGCCTGCATGGGCAGTGTTTGGAGAGTGAGACACAAAATGAGATACAAGAAAACCAAAATGGTGTCAAGGAAATTCTGAGAGTGTGACCAGAGCTTGAAAACGTTGTCCTATCCAGTGAACGTTCAGTTCAAAAAGTGAGTCTGGGGGAACAGTGGCTGCTTAACTTTGTTTATTGAAGACTCATTATGGAATAGATCTGATAGCTGACTTCTGGTGGTATCCTGTAGTTTCAAGTTGCTTTTGCAGTAGGACTTCCATAGCTATTGAAGTGAATTGTGTAGTTTAGGGTAATACATTTTAAATCCTTCTGAAAATCAGAAGCAGTCAAACTTGGGGCCATAATCTGTAAACATTTCTGCTGGAATCTAAAAATAAAGATGCTAAATGTTTCTCCTATCTGACATCTGTGCAGCAGTTCAGGACATGATTTGTAAATTTGTGTTGATATTTTTTCTTTGGTGTTAGCTGGGAGATGGAATTAAAACTGAATATGATCACAATGAGTTGGAGAAACAGTCTGGAAAAAATAGGTACAATACAGTACAGAAAAGTTCAGGTACAGAAAGGGTTTCAGCTTTAGCAATTTCATTTAACATTCATTTAAAAAGTGCTTAAAAAATGGTCATAAGAAGGACCTACTATTTTTTTTCTTTGCTTATCTCTTTTACTGTTAATTTCTGTTGCTTTTTCTCAGTTCTTCAATGTTGTACAATTCATTCATTGAAGATGTGCAATTTTACCTGTTTTGCCATGCATGAATTCACATATTAACAGCTGGCAAATTCTGCCAGATGTCACTGAAATTGGTTTTTAGCTTCAGTGCCGGAGATACTATCTCAGCTTCAGATACACAGGAGGTTTCTGATTGCCGTGCTGTTCTGTCCTGCTGCTTCTATATTCTCCACGCACAGGGTGATCCATGAGGGAGCTGCCAAAGGAAGAGAAATGTCAGGGGTATAAATGTACTTGCTGCATCATACAGAACAAACAACCCAGCCTTCCCTCTCCCTTCTCCTTGTGAAACAGCTAGGAAGAAGATCAAAACCTCTGAAACAGATCTTTCAACTTGTAGAACTTAGAAATATTAAATATAGTGGGTTTTTACTGTGCCAGGAGTAGTGAAATGTGGAAACATCTAAAATCGGTTCATTTCCAGATCATTAAAAAATCTTTCACAGTAGGGGGCTACACTTCTACCTGCTTAGAGGGTGACGATCTTTTCTGCACCTCCTCCTGTTCCTGTCACCTCTTACAGCAACCCCTGCGTTCTCACTCTATTCATGACTTGACATCCTTAATTTTCACTCTATATGCTGAATTGTTCTGTCTAGTTCCTGCTTTCCTTCTCTACACCTTTTTTTTTTTTCTGCACACAGTGCCATTTCATCTTGTACTTGTGATTAGCCAAATGATTATCGATAAGGTTCTATATTCCGTGCATAAAAATAATATCCGGAAATTAGCTTGCTTTTTAAACAGCCCCACTTCCCTGCAACAGCCTGCTGAATCAGTCACTTCAAATAGTATTGGAAACATTGATTGCTGCACTATTCCTAAATGAAATACAAGTTTACACACTTCATCTTCCCATGACAATGGTAGTCTTTAATTACATTTTTGAACATACTTTATTTTACTGTAGTTTGTTTTGGGTAAATGGCTTTCAGACATAAATCACATCATTGTTCCTCCAGCCACCCTTGCTGTAAGGTAGAGTTGTAACTATTAGAAGATATAACGTCACTAAAATTAGAGGTGGAAGAAAGCTGTTTTGCTGCAGTAGTGATGAGGTAGTGTTCTCCTAGCTGAAGATATTCTGACAATACATTTTTGTGCTTAACACTCAGCAGTATGGTTATTCAGATCCTTTCACTTAATCATCTGATAAAAATGACATGCAGAAGTAGTACATGTAACAGATTGTGAAGTGTTACCTCTTTGCTGCTAAAAGAAGATCTAGAATTAACATTTGGCATAAAGATGACAAAGGAAGTGGCTGATCTTTCAATCAAAGGACACAGATAATTTTTGGCAGTAGGAGACTGATTCTGGATGATCATATGTTAGTTATACCAGGAACTTACTTAAAAATTACTAGTCAGCCAGATAAGCAAATAAATAAAACACATACAATTATGAATTCAGCTTCAGGTACTTGACTTCAATTCCATAAAATATGAGATAGACTAAAAAATAAACCAGTGCCATTGTGAATGGCACATATGTGAGAGGAAAATTGAGAAGGAATGTTTGTGTGGAATACCAACAGAAAGTAGAGTTATTGCACAGAGTTAATCCCAGGAGCTACTACACACATTTCACACAGCAGCAGTTCTGCAGGAATTCAAACAAACAAAAGTGGCATCTCTGCTTTTGTGGTAAGTTTTCACATTCCAAAGGTATTTCTCAAGAAATTAAAGTAGCATCGTTGTTGTTAAGAAGGCTGCGTGATCCTTGACCGATATAGTAACAAAGCATGTAGTCTAGCCTCTGATAAGAAAAGAAAAAAGAAAAAGAGAATGTATACTATGATGAATGCAGCATGGTGTCAGAAAGAATATAAAATATATGCAACCTTAGACTTTGAAACCTCCATTTCAGTCTTCTTGGCAGATTGGGAAGGCTTATGTTTTTCCAAGCTCCCTGATTTGTGTTTATTTAATAGCACACCACTATCAGAAGGTTATCAAACTTGATGTTGTACTTATTTTTCTCTCGCCTTTGAGAGTGATAAATTTGGGAGGGAGGAATGAAAAAGCAAATGAATTGGTCTTTCTGCAAATTGAAAGAATGTTGCCTACTATCCATTTGAACCCTTTGAGGCAAAAATGTTCCCTTACCAAAACAGAATCTGATCTCCATGGTCTATTGAGCATATAGATCCATCAAACAATTTTTTTTTATTTATTGTGAAAGATACTAAATATTTCTGATTTAAGGTTGTACTCTAAATCTATATGCTGACTCCGGTATGCCTAGAATAGGAGTTATCCATGCAATACATTAGCACAAAGCAGACAACATAGCTTGTCAATCACACTGATATGCATGTTAATCACTACTTTCCTAGATTCCTTGTCATCCACAAGAAATGTCTTGATGGCATTGGGACCAGCGGCATCAACACCAGTACAACATCCAGCTCAACATGCTGTCAAAACCCCTTCTCATCTTCCTGCAGCTCTTGCTCCAAACACTCCTTCCCCTTCCCCCCACACAACAAGATCCTGATGTGAGATCACAGGACAAGACCAGGCATCCGCGCATCAGGTCAAGAGGAGATGTAGGAGAGGCATCAGGTACGAACAACCCTCCTGCGATAAATCCACCTTTCTACAACTGATATTTTTATGTACCACCTTCACTGCAGACGGATTAGCTGCCATGACCCAACAGACTCCAAGCATTTCTGAACTGTGCCTGAGAGGTGGTCAGATCCACCAGGAAAGCAACTCCAGGCTTCAGATCTTACACTTTACTACTCCAAGCGAAGGCCCAATGCAGAAGTTAATGTGATGGTACAGAGGGGGTGTTCCTTTCCCACTGGCATAGAGGTGAACAGCGACTGTATTGCTTCCAGAGACTGATGTGTCACAGTAGGGCACAAGGCGCAGTTGCCTTCTGCTGTACTTCACAACTGCTTTAAACAGCCTTGTAATCATCCACTGCTCAGGACTCTTTCACGTCTGTTGACTACTTCATTTCCTTACCTTCTTTCTTCCTCCAAAATAAGCCTTTGAGTCCATCTGTAGGCTGCGTCCTCTGGAAAAAAACATAAAAATGTATCCAAGAGGTGTCATTTTAATATTTTTTTTTCTTATTTAATCAATGCAACAACATTAACTCAGTGAAGCATAATTTAATAATAACTTACGTTCTGTGGTGGTTTTGATCCAGCTGTCTGAAAACTCTTTAAAACATTAATGCGTTAAATTTAACACTGTCCCTCTTGTGAAGTAGGTAGGTATTATAGCCTTAATTTTACAGATGACAAAACACAGGCACAAAGAATTTAAATGCCTTGCCCAAGGTCAAATGAGAGATTCCTGCTAGAACTAAGAAACTGTGAAGAGGAAGGAACAGTGTGTTTCCATTAACACTGCAGAAATCTATCCAACTGCTAGGTTTTCATGGAAGAAAATGTGTTAATCTATATACATTACAAATATTTCGGTTTATCTTCATATGTGTAACATGACACATGCATAAATGCCTTCATAATCAACATACTTTTAAATTGAGACAGTTCATCAGAGTGAAGAGTAGAACAAAGATAACATTTTGACTAGCAAGTGTGTTAATTTTTTCAATACTATAACCTAAGCATCTATAGCTTTAGAAGTTTTCCTTGTTTCTTTGATACAGTTGTTTGTTTTGAGAAATAAGTGCACTAAGTAAATAAGTGTGTATCTGTTGCCATGGTTGATACAGGTTAATACAAGTCTCTAGGACTACAGTCTCTGGAGATGAACACAAAACAAGTTCTTGGTCATTCCTGCAGTGGTGTTAAAAGAAACACAGGCCATAGGGAGGTACAGATTTGAGATAAAAGCTTGATTACAGAAGACTTCCATAGCTTATGGGGGTTTGCCCTAAGGAAGAAGAAGGACTGGAGCGCTGCTTGGGGCTGCCTTGCAAGGACAGGTTCCTCTGAGACATGCCTGGGTAGGCCTGGAAATGTTAGCCAGAGTAGAGGACGTGTAAATTAATCTTTTTTTCTTCTTAACTTTCTGATATATCATGCCAGTCAAGCAAAAGCCATGCCATGGGTCTTATGATTTTCTTTGTGGCTCTGGAAAATCACTCTCTTCTCTTCAGCTGTTCCATCTTGTTACATGAATGCATATATTCTAGAAACACTTGTGTATTTTTAATTTCCTTCCTTTCCCTTCCCTTTTCCTGTAATCAGTTTCTGCCAGCCACTTCCAGAAGTGTATATTTATTTGCTTGTCAGTTTTCCCAGCTTAATCTATGTAAATACATACAAATTCTTTTATCTCTACTCCCTTTCCCTTCCCACTTAATTCTTCTGAGGTTCTCTGCGTCTGCTTTGTGTTGCATGCAGCTCTGTACATCTTTGCTGCTACCTGATGCCTGCAAATTCCATGTCTTTCAAGCAGTGCCTGTTGCACTCATTTATCCCTGTAGAGAGGTTTTTGCACTTTCTAGGGATCAAGAAGATCAAGTAGTACTTTGTCAAGTACAAAAGTCCCACTAGATTGATTTTCCCTTATTATCTGTGGAGAAGAGGAACAGAACAATATAATACTCAAATAGAAAATATGGTCTTGCTATATATGGAACAATCACAGTTTTTGCTTCCCAGCTGTCAGCAGTGAACTCCCAGCCCCTCAAACCAAAAGACAGAGGCTCTCTGTCTGGAAAAGTCCAAGCTGTGGAATAGCAGAGGTGAGGGAGTCATGATCCCAAGTGAGGACCTAGGGTAAATTTCTAGCTATCATTCACTCTTCATGTGCATATTTTTTCATACCTGTTCCCATTTGCTACTCTATCATACGATGCTCCACAAATGTCATTTGTCCTCTATTCTCAAGCTGTGTAAAAAGACCTCAGGCCAGGACCTCCTTCCCTGAACCTTTCTTCTTCCCCAGCCCCTAATTCCTGGCAGAACAGGAGAAACAGACCTTCCTTTTCTGTCCACATAGCTCAGGAATGCTCTATCCCAAACAAACTTTATTCAAGGGATTGCTTTTTGTTGCTGCTCCTGAACAGCACTTCACAATGTCTTAGACTTAGGGTAGCACATCCTCACGGGGCTACTGATAAACGGACAGTGAGAAACTCTGGTTAAAACAAAGCAAAATTAAAACCTCCTCAAACCAACGAGAAAGAAAAAAAAGTCATCTGTGCCTTGCCTCTTGCCTTAGTGTTCACTTCCTACTGAAAGTTGATGTTTTACATAGACAAATCCATGACGTTAGTGTGATTCACCGTGCTAGTTGATGAGGGAGGAACTGAAACCCCAAGCCCAAGGTGTTGGTTTTTTCTTTGGTGTGAAACAGCAAAGTATTTTTTATTATCTAATCTGCATATATTGGCCTTATCCATATAAATATTTATATAAAGATCTAGACAACAGAGGATGCTTCTCTTCCCCAAGAGCTAGTTTTAGCATGAAAAGTAATAGAAAGTGCTGTCTAAATGAAAGATACAGAGGTTTGCCAAATAGCTGCTCTGGATGTACATGTGAGCACAGAAAGATAGTTCAAAGTTGATTAGAATTCTATTTTTGACCAAAACTAAGTTTACTCTTGTTATAATACTGTATTTTGAAGGAGATATGGTCTCCAAAATGTTGTGATTTTAAAGACAGGTATTAGAAAGCCAAAGTAGGAGTTTATTTAGCACTAAGGGGAAACTCCTAATTTCTTAGTAACATCACAATGCACTGAGGATGGAAGGTTGGGAAGGACATGGATAATCCATTGTTTATCAGGAAAGATGTATTGTCAAGACCAAAACTTCAGGAAAACAGAAGTCAGGTCTGACAGTGCCAGCAGCATCCAAAATTGTCTACATTGTCGTGCACTCTTACAAGTGAAAATCTTCCCAGGAACACTTTATGCCTATTCCTGCCCTTGGGGGCAGTAGGGTTCTTTGCAGTTTCCTTGCTTCCTTCAGGTCTATTTTAAAGGTTGAACCTGGATCTTTTGGCATCAGATGTTTAAGGTCACTAAGTTGTTAGAAGAGCAATTACATCAGTAGGTTGCAGTGCTGGGTTCTTGCAACAATTCATATGCCAGCAATAGAAAACTTGTCCATTATCTTTCTATTTTAGGAATGTCCAGGATGTCTTTTTTGGGAATGTAGGTTTTGATTTTGAACTGAGAGTATTTTCTGAGTGGTTTTAAAATTGAAGTCTTTTCAGTCAAGCTCTGTGCCAAAAGGGAATCTTTTCTCCAGTTGCTCTCTGCTGTTTTGGCAGCAAATTCAGTGAGAGCAAGGTATGCTGTGGGCTTAGTTGTCCTTTCCACAAGCTGCTGTTCAGTAGTTGTTTGCTGGTTGCTGCCTGGATTCCAGAGATCTAAGCCCAGACACACAGATGATGCAGAACTAGAGCTGTTTTTCAACATTTTTCTCATCCTGCTATTTTGGTTTCATGCAACCAAGAAAGAAGAATTCTTTAATGAAGTGGAAATAGTAATAAAACTTAGATTAAAGGTTTCAGTAGACAATGGAAGAGTGGCTTGGACAGACATTGTAGCATTATGAGACCTCAGATTCATTATGTCCTATGCTCTGTTCTCAAGGTCTAAGTTACTAAACAATGATGACAATCTTTGTGCTGTCTTTTTTTTTTCTTCAGATTTAACTGATAATAATAATTTCATTACATTACCAGATTATGTCATAATTCATAGTTGCATAGTCTGTTATAGTCCATGTGTGCATTTGCTTTCAAGATGCAGGATTTAAAACACAAAGTTTTGAATTTACTCAGGAAATAAGAAATTTAAAATTACATACAATGTTTGATAATTAGGAGAATACTATCAGAAAATTAAATAATAATATTTTCAAAGGCAATAGGAACCGTGATCCAAAGTATTTTTCTCTTCTTTTAAAAAGAATGATGATTCTGGGTAGGAAACCATGTAAAAAGAATCTTTTTATGAAGGAATTTATTCCACATAACCATATTTTACTTTTCCCCTTACAAGTTCTTTGAAGATGACTATTTTAATGGCTGTTGAAAATCTATTGAAGATCTGGAAGATAATCAGCATTAACAAACTTCCCTTCTCTGTACTTTTGTAGGATTGTCAAATACAATCCTAATTTGCCACAGGCATTGTATATTTATTAAAAACGACATTTTCCCATTTTCCTCCAAGCAGATGTCTCATATGTACAAAGAAAGCTAAGTTAGAGAACAAAGACTATGCATTGCCTTAGTGCTCTGCAATTGTAATATTTCTGAATTTTCTAAAAGTAAAGACCTGAAACAGACTCTTCCAATTCCCACTTGTGTGACAAAAGTTTATAACTGAAGTTACATGAATTGCCTGCATAATTCTTGCATATTTTTCAGACTGAGTACTTCATCTGTGCATGTATGTCTAGGCATATACATATATGTATATGCACACAGATATATGCTTACAAACTTCCCACATGCTTGACAGTAATTTTCTTCCCCCAAAGCCACATTTGCTAGTTATAGAATGGGTTAAGTTTATGTTATAGCCTATTTATGTCTTTTATTATTAAACCCAGATCTAATATATATTAAGCTTGATCATTTTATCCTGAACATTTGCTTTACCAATTTGATGCAGATATGCTTTTTTGAGCTTCACTAAACAAAGTCTTATGCATGCAAAAGAGGAATTAGTGAGATTAGAGTCTGTGAGCACTCTCCAGAGCCATACTTTGGGTTACCATGCCTTATAAAGTCAATAGTGGTGAGAACTTTTAACATTAATTTAAACTGGTACATCATTTCAACAAGCAAGACCTTTTAGACTGACCCAGTGAGTATTGCCAGCAGGTTATGAATGGTTAACAACTCCTCCTGGAAAATCCATTCATCTGCTTGGGAAGAGTTTGCCAGAAGTGCTTATAGTCAGATTAGCTTCTTACATGGATGGCTAGGTGTGAACAAGGGGCTTAATGCTAGTCTACAGGTCATGCATCAGAACTAAGATGTTCAAATGCAAGACCTTAATTTATTTGCCTCTTTCCTAACTAATTTTATGTTGCAACACATCAGGTGTGTGTCCAAAGAATACTAGGAGTGTTGATAATTAGTTTTTTCTTTGGATATTTCCAAGTGAATAACATCAAAATTGATCAGAAACTTCAATTTCTTAGTAAAACTGCGAGTAGTGCACAAGCACTTGGCAGCATCAAGAACTCAATCTTTTGGTTTTCATACGTTCATTTGAAATGCTTTATTTACTTCAAAAGGATTAATCTTAATAGCTTTAAAAACGAAAGCCTAAAACTAGCCAGAATTGTTGGTTTAGAACACACAACAGGGAATTAGTGGCTTCCCACTCACCACTAATGAGTGGATTTTTTTTTTAAGCTGTTTATTTATGAGCACTGTTGAATACAAATTCTTTTTAAACAAGTCATTTTAGGAAACCTGCTCTACTTGACTTAAAAAAAATTCCAACAACCATATTAACAAAATGCCATTTGCCCAAGTGGCCACATAACTTCATCTTGTGTTAAAAAAAAAAAGCAGCATGAATAAGAAAAAGCATCTAGATTATTAGTAACTATAGACTTCTGAAAAGTTACCTCTTTTCTTAGCATCAGGTACTTTTTGGGCAACTTGAGATGCAAGTATATACTATCATGCACTTTAATTATACATACTACGTGAACATGAATACTGCATGAACATTCCAGAAAATTAATTTTTAAGGTGGTTAGCGAAGTGATTTGCTGACATTGAAGACTACATGCCTTAAGAATATTGAGGTGGGGGGAAGATTCAGTTTCTGGGATAGCAGTAGTGTTCCTCTGCAAAAGCTTTCTCTATTACACCTGTGTTATTTCTTGTTCATCAATAAAAGAAATTCAAACAGAATAAAACCAACAGATCATATATTTTAATATATGAGGACAGAAGTAAATTGTTTGTTTGTTTGTTTCTTGGCTTTTGGGAACTGAGTAGTAGTACTTTTACTGTAGGGTTTCCTTCCAAATTTCCTATTTTGAATCCCCAGTGTGTAAAAGAAAACTATTTAGCCAAGCTTAAGATATTTTTGTTTGTTGTTCTTCTGTGACCTCAGGTTTTGTTTTTTTTTTTTTTTGTTACTGTTATGAAATGAATTTTTCTTTTGCATGTAATATTTGCACCTTCTTTTTTGCCTGTTCCTGTTTTTCTACTTTTACATCTTTGATCATGGTGATCTTTTTGATCACCTCCGCTCCTGCGCTGTAACACTGGGGCATGCTGTTTGTGCTAAGATCAGTGTTTCTGGGTAGCTCTGGGTGGCACTGATGCTCTAAACTAAATCCGGAGTCTGAGCAGGCAGAGGTGACCCTGGAGTAATCACAGATGACCTCAGTGACGCCAAACCCAGAGCAGCCAGCCTCTTTGGTTGCTCCTTTTGTGGATGCGCTTTGGTTCTGGGCTGGGATTCTTAAGCAAGGCCTTGCCGGTATCTTCTTTCTTTACATACCTAATGATCCTGAAAAATAAATTACTTTTCACCAACAAGCAGAACCACACAGCTTTGGCCATCTGCTGCTGCTTAGCAGGAGAGCGATTCTGGTCCTGGAACTGTGTACCAGAAAGGTCAACTAGTTTTAGTTGCTCAGATTACTCCATTGACAGATTGATCTGTAGTTGCCTTCTACTGTAACAAATTAAAATGCGTGTAGAGTGGGTGACGATTTGCTCTATTATGTAATATTGAGGTGGGATAATTTACTGCATTCCTGCTCTGTACTAGAATTGCCCATTAGATTAATTTGGGGAAAAAAAATTACACTGTGATAAAACATAACATTAAGTGGATTGTAGTCCAGCTCCTGCATCATCCAAGTGTATGTCTCATTTTGCATTTTTGAAGTTATATGTGCAATATAAAAGTGTTCTCATTGATTTTTTTTTTTTTTTAATATGTATACATACGCACATGCAGAAGAGCTAATCCTTGTTTGTCACTGGCAAGGGTGTATCTTGGGGAGATAAGGCTCTAGATCATTACAGAAGATATTTATGATAACTATAGATATATATAACATATTAGTAATGTATTATATGTATACTATGTAAACATTTTTTTAAAGTTTTAATTAGGGCATGCTACCAAAAGTATTAAAAAGTGTTGCTGCCTGACGAGGAATGTTAAGCTTGTCATTGACATAATTTTAATTAAAATTACAATATTTGAAAAATAAATATACAGAAATGCAGGGAAAAGGAGACATTTACATGCAACATGCAATTGTGCAAGTATCTGCAAATCTAGCACTGATTTTTTTTCCTTGTTTGTTCCTTGGCAGCTTCCAGCTGAACTGTTCTGCATCAGACTCCATCATTACGTCTGTCAGCTTCAGTGCAACATGGTTTTATAACTTCCTGTTATTTCAGCAGTGAAGCAGAGCTAGCGCTTTACTGGCCAAATAATAATTTTTAAAAAGCCCTAAAAATTGAATTGAGATATTTTCTGTATCCATGGTAATGATGCTCAGTAAGGCAAGAGGTCTCTATTACATCATCATTACTGACAGGTTGCGACTACTTACGCAGTCGTGAGTTGCCTGATACATACAGAATCACTTCCCTCTCCTAGCATCACTTTTTGCTAAGTTTTACTGTGCTCTCATACAAAGTTGGCTCCCTCAAAATTTCTCTTCTGGATTTTAAATGGTGTGGTGCTGGAAAGAAAAAAAAAGTACAGAAATCATAAAAACAGTGTCTGTCGGGTGTGGATATGGTTCCTTCAGATCCCTTGAAATGGTGACCTCTCTGGATCTCCCAATATAAGAGATTCTTTCCTTCTCCCCCTCAAAAGAGTGTATTCATATGTATTATCAGCACTTCTTGAGATGTACTACATGAAAACCTGTAGATAGCCTGGACCTTCAGGTATTTCATAGAGAGGCTATGAGAGCTGGAAAAGAAGCAGAAAGTTCAGGAGGAGTGGGGGAGATGACAGTATTAGCCTGAGACAATTCTGAAATATACTTTCTTCAGCTTTTAGTTCTGCTGGCATGAAGGCCTTTGTTGTGTACTTACGCTTATTTTTTTTGTTTTAGGGGGTAACATGTTGGTAATATATGTGAAAACAATGGATCTTTTCCTTGCTTCTCCAGAGACAGTGTACATGCTTCTTAATTTTTTCTAGCCTTTTTTATAAACAGCAAGTGCATACTGTTTGGATTTATGCCAGTGGGTTGTTCTGTTGTCTTGTTTTGGTTTAAAATCCAAATAGCATTTAGATGGCAAAACCATGATGCACCCAGAATGAAATGTAATTCCTGTCTCCTCCACACACACACTTTTAAAAAGAAGAATGAACATTAAAGCAGTTGAAGGTAGAAAGCACAAATAAGAACTGACTTTAATTATGTGAGTAGACCCACTTATGTAAATCTCTGAATCAGTTTTCACAGGAAGTACTACCATTGAAAGCTATAAATATTTTTTAATTCTTTCTGAATGAGGATCAGTGTGAGGAGGTGTTTAAATCCAGTTTCAGTTCAGAACAATTTTATTCCATTTTAATTTTAAACAGAGTTAATAAAGTTAGATGGTGCTCACATTTCAAAATACATCTTCAGGATTGGTCAAAGGTAAGGCACATTTATATTTCAGGTGTAACTTCTAGTCAAGCTCTATATTCTTTTGGGTCCCTTCCTCTGCTGTGCCCTTAGATGAAAAAGTCATCTAGTCTAACTTCCTCCTCCAAGTAGTGCTCCTGCCCAGGCTCCAGAGAGTCAGTCATGGCTCAGTTGGCCAAACCTCAGACACCTCCAGGGTACAGACATCAACTGGGTTGCCTGCCCCAGTGCTGTTATAGCATAAATGTTACTCCTGGTGTCCTGATGAATCTCCCAGAATTAGCTGCCAGGACTTTCATCTCTGTAGCCCTTTTCAGGTACCGTTATGTTGTCATTCAGCCAAGCTCAACAAGCCCAGCTCCGTCAGCCTCTCTGTGCTGGGCTGTGTGCTTCAGGCTTCTGACCAACCTGGTAACTGACTTTTGCTGGAGAACCAAATCTAGAGAGAATATTCAAGACATAGTGCCAAATAGAAGAGAATAATATCTTCCCTCTTATAGTCTAATTACATCTAATTATATTACAGGCTAATTGCATCATGTCATAGTGTTTGAGAAAAAATGTTTGAGAAATATGGTAAGATAATTTTCTAAAATAATGCTGTTCTTACAAGTTCCACAGAAAATAGGGTATGCTTTCAAGATGTCTTGCCAACATAAACAATATATAGGGCTGAGAAATCAATTCATGAGCCTTCTTTATCATACTGATAAGAAATGACTTTAAGATGCAAGGCCTATATTTCTCAAACTTAAGATGAAGTTCATACTGATTAATCTGGAGAAACAAGGTAACATGGAAGATGATTGTGGGCTAGTTTCTCTTTCATACTTTCTGGCAATGGATTCAAAAGACAAGTATCCACCACATACAAATCTCTTGCACTTCTGTTTGAAGGGAGGACAGCACAGGAGAGATCAACGAGTGTGGAATGCCATCCATCTCTCCTGAAAGAGACTTTTTTAGTTTTCACAAAGATATTGAAGATGATATGAGTGATTTGCTTCACTTCTACTTTTGACATCCATTTTAGTTGTCTACTTGGACGGGAATATTATTTAAAAATATAGTTTTAAAGCAGATATTATTAATCAAAAATAGTATCTTAAAACTCATCTTAAGTCTATGTAGTACATATTATAATTTTTAATAATATTAAGAAAACAGATGCATCCTATCACAAACTTTGTAAGTTGTGTAAGCTTCTATATATAATTTGTATTTGAGCATAATCTCTTCTATAATTGCTTTTAATGTCTTTGTCATTTGTCCAGTTTGATATTTGCATCAACTCTAATTTTAATAAAAAAGTGGAAATGTATTTCCTGTTTTAATTGCTTTTTTTTTTCCAATTCAACTTTAAAGGATATTGGTTTCCTTTAGGAATGTATTTGCTGTGAGCAACTGTATCAGAACTGAGGTTTATTGAAATACAACTTGACATAAAGAGCATAAAGGTCAAATATGCTTGTAAATACAAAACAGTTTAGGACTTGGTGTCCAAATGCTTGTTTTTTTTCCTGTTATCATAGGAAGAAGGCTCCTGAAAAGAGTAGGTTTTCATGCGATGTAGCTTAAGTACCAAAAAGACGTTCCTATCCCAGAAATCTTGTTCTCTTGGTACAAGATGTATGATAGCAGTGGCATTCGGCCAATGTGCTAGAAAAGCACATGCAATTAATGTAAGAAGACAAGTTAAGCAGACTGACAGGTGCATAAGGATTTGTAAGTGTCCTGTTGAGATAGATTTAAAGGGAGTATTTGAAAGAGCGCATTTTTGTGCACAGACATTTTTCTGTAACATAATGCGCGCATGTATGAAGTGTTTTGTAGGGAAAATGACAATTTGGCATAAAACTCGTTGCTGCTGACGGGGAGAAGACTTGACTTGATGCACAAACTGTGTATTGGATTATTTGGGGAGTTATAAACAGGAGCTAGCCATAATAATACGAAAATATAGTAACACAGTTGATGAGAGGAGGGTGGGTAGAGAAATTGTATTTTAGACTTTCTTTTACCCTTCAGATTTGAAGCAAAAAATTAAAAATTCCACTATCATAGGGAAAAATCTCTCCCCATACACATAAAAACCATAATTTTCTGGAATAATTTTTTTTTACATTATTGAAATGTTATTCATCTACGTGACAGAATATTTCATCAATCTCACATCCTGCAAAAATAGGTGTGACATAATATTTTGCGTACAGAAAGAAATAAACCAAATGGCCAAGAATAATCAAGAGTTTGCTTAAAAAGAAGACTGAGTTTAGAGTAATAATGAGTAGAACAAACTGTATGGTAAGTAAAGACCAGAAATATTAAAAGTAGGAGTTGGAGAAAAAGAGACGAAAGAATGAGTTAAGGTTGAGTTTCTGCATGAGGTGGATGAGGTGGAAGGGTCAATAAAGGAAAGCAACTATCTCAGTTGCACTGACAGAGTGTAAAAGTAGCCTGGAAGACAGGGATGGGAGTAAAACCTGATGGGAGGCATGGCCGATGGCACATTTTGTTAAGTGCTGGAGGATTATTTTAGTTATTTTGTTTATTTTTTTTTTATCTCCTTCCTTCAATTAGAAGGACTTGCTTGGGTGGGCCTAGACAGAAATGAGAGGCTGCTTCTGTTGGGGTAGGTTAACAGAGGTCTGCCCAGAGGGAAGGTGGCAGCAAGAGGCAGGGAGCCTGCAGAGCAACAAGAGCACTGGGGAGGTGGTGAGGGAGAGCAAGGACCAATGCACTAGTGACACAAATGACAGAATAATTTTCCTGGAGGCAGAGAAGGCTGGGCACAGTTTGCTGCCATTCAGAAAGTCTCTCAGTTGGCCAAAAGTGGATTGTGAAGCAAGGACCTGCCTATGTTTGCTGTTGTGAGAATAATAGATTTGAAGCAGACCCAGAAGTCATCTCTCTCTCTGTCAGGCTGTCATTCCTTTCCTGAATGTAACTCTACAATGGGTATATAGTTTTAACACTTTTAATGAAATGAAAATGAAATAATTTTAAGTATGTAGTCAGAAAGTTGTGTCTATCATCCCTTTCTCTGCCATATAAAGTTATTCAGTTTTTGAGTGCTTGATGTAAATTCTACCTGTAAAATGTAGCAGTCCTTGTAGATAATTGTAGGGCTAATCTTCCCCTTGCTCTCCTCCAAAAGACAGACAATGCAGCCCAATTGGATGAATTTTAATATACCAGCCAAAGAATTAATATTGGAATAGCATCTTCAAATTCAAAGTTCTGATGCTTACTGATACTTAAAAATGTTTTCTCTGTGAGTTTCATGTTTGTGTTTGGTTTTGTTCGGGTTTTTTTTTAAATATTGCTTTTTCAGTTTATTCCCTAAATTCTCTATTTGATAAAAGGCCTTCTGTTTTTTGATTGACTGTTTTCAGTGGCCATGTAAAGTGACTAGGAAAACTCTAACTGTTGGGAGAAAACAAATGACAAAAAAAAAAAAATACTGAAGACAATCTTCAGGTCACTTTTCCCAGGTTATGGTTTGTCAGAAGAAAAGGAATCTTCATTGGAAACCTGAGGTGGGAAGTTTTTTTGCAATAATGGTCACAGTACCATTGTCATGGCTCTTTTTGAGATAAGGCACAACACCAGTGCTATCTCCACAACGTCAGACACCCCAGTGGAGTTTGTGTAATGCTGTAGGTGAGGGTAACAGCTTTTCAGTTTAAGAAGCAGCTCACATCGGTTACAAAAGACCCATGTTACAGTAACGTGCTCACAATCTCTATGTTGGCTAAAGAGTGTGTTTGTTTTGTGCTCAAGCACTGGCACTGCATTTGTACAGTTGGGATAGCCTGGGAAAGCACATGGACCCCTTTGCCCAGCTCACCTTCCGCCAGAAACTACAGCACAATTGGACTGAGATGATAATGCACCCTGAGCCCCACTCCACCTTAAAATGGCATGGTTTCAGTGCTTCTTCGTGCATAGAAAGATGTTTTAATACACATATTCAATCAACTTAGCTTTCGTTATCTAGAATTTTTCTGTTAATGAGTTTGAAAGTCTAGTAAGATTTTATTTGGTTTTGAATCTTGTGGTATATTGTCACCTTCCAAATGGAAATGAACCAAAGCCAATCTCAAGCTACACTTGTCATGCAAAATATCACGGTCACTGCCTTATAAAGGTTATCAATCTGAGCAGGATGGTTCAGTTCATAACAAGTTGCTGGTGTGAGGGACAGGTGAACCAAGTTTACCTAGGCAGATGTGGCAGGCCTTTATGTTGTTTTGGTTTGGGGTTTTTTTCGCTCATATTTGTTTTCTCCCATTTTTGTTTTCCCCCAAAGCAAAGGAAGTGTTTATTTGTAAATGTTTATCTTCTAGGATAATGGGATGTTTAGATTCGTGCATTGCAAAACACTGCTATGCTGCCTGTTGTTTTCGTCCTTATCATTTCAGCATCTTTTTGAAAGTATATGAATATACATGTCATGCAAATTAGGGTTTATAAGTCAATAAATAATAGTATTTGCATTATTACATATGCAAATTCTGAGGTCAAGTTACAGTCATTTAAAATAGTCTTATAAGTATTTCTTTTTACCTTGACAAAAATAACTCATCTCTGGAAGCAATTACTGTAATGCAAGCCATTCAGCTATTTTGGATTACTTGTTTTTGCTTCGCAATGCTATATGCTATATCCACTGTGCCTAATCTGTCCAAATGCAACAGGAAAACAGTTTGCTTACTGGTAATCCTGTTGTTCAGCAGGCCAGACCTTGTGTGACATCTCTGTAACTCTGCTTGTACAATGTCTGGATTAAGCAGCAATTCCCGTACTAGCAGAAATAAATATGAAGTGTTTGTTACATGGGAAATTATTTCAACTTGCACGAGCTTCTTGCTCCTTGGGGTGGAGCTGTGAAACAAAGAAGAAAAAGTAATTCTACAAATAAAGATCTGGACATCAATTTCAGAGTTATGAAATTAAAATCTTCCAGAATTTGTGGAGGGAGAACAGTAAGTGGGGTAATAGTTCAGTGTCAGTACTAGAGGCATACCCAGGCCTATGACTTCATTAGTGACTTATGTCTGCTGTATATAGAAACATTCATGATCTCATACTGTAATGGAGGTGTCCTTTATAAAAACCTAGAACCATTAGGAAAAGGCTAGAAGTGATTTACTTGAAAATATCATCTGAAGATCATCCCTGCAGAAATCTTACAACAGCAGTGTCTTTGGAAGAAGAAATCAGACCAAATTGATAGCTTGGGGGAAGCAGAAGCTTTAAAACAAGATCATACGATCATCAGATGGAATAAGCAGTGTAATAACTTTTAGAGAAACATAGGTGAATTCATAGCTACTGACTCACTCATTTTTCAATGCATATTAAATTATTCCTCATTGAAAATTTGTAAAAAGCTAGTAGTCACACAAGCAAGAGACTCAGTGTTAGATATTTCCCTTCAGAATGCCTTCGAACACCGACAAAGAAAAGAAATATCTTTTTGATCTTCTGGGTGGCTTTTGGCTGATACACCTGGTTATGAAGGACATTTTGCTATTTTCTTAGTGCCGTAATGGTGCCAATGACAGTTTAGTTGTATGGGGCCTCGGGGGGTTAGATACAAACACAGATGACACTATAATGTTTGGCTGAGGAAGTTCTTGACTGTAACCTGATAGCATAATGAACAACAGAAGGTGTCAAGTGTTATTACAGCTAATGGGCCTTAGTTTTCTTGTCACGAGCTTGAACACATCTAATCCTCTTCGCAGCACAGCTTCCACCATGACAGGGCAGAAATAATTGTCAAGACTGCCAAAAACCTGGGCTTCGGGTTATATTGTTTTTCCCTCTCCCTCCCTCCCCCCCATCTCCAGATGGAGAGAGATAGGTAAGTGGGAGCATATCAGAATAACAAAGCATGTAGAATGAATTACTAGACTAGAGAAAAACACCAGCAGAAGGCGAAGGCAGCCTTCCAGTACAGCTTATGTCACACCATATATGGATTATTTTGTTTATAGCAAATGAGGCTTTGAAGCCAGCAGCAGATGAAATTGTGACTGCAAGCATCAAACCAGTGGTAGCTAACCCAATATTATTATGCAGAGATAGACAGATTTCTGGGATTTCCAATATTCTTGCTAACCAAGGACACAAAGTAACATCTAAAACCAGAGGTAAGTTGTGAAGGGCACGAGAAGACATGCATGCAAGACTGATTTCTCGCAAGAACAAGTGACAGATTCAAATGTACAGGTGACTGGTTCAGCAGCTACCTAGCAATATGATTTGAGACAAGGTGACCAAGTAAGGCAATAAAATCTTTGAAGATAACTTACCAAGACAGATGTAGTCAGAAAGCTCTTACAAAAGTAACAAAATCATATAAAGAGCTGCATAAAGCAAACTGGGAACCTTTTATTTATAACTGAAAAAATTTCATTATATTCCAGTTAAAGCAATGTGAAAAATAATAAATATATCCTTTATGAAAGCGATTAATGTAAAGGACAGAAGCCTACTAGCATTAAATCATGCTTTGCTGTTCATTAGTCTGAGTGGTTTATGCAACCAGTATTTACAAATTTTGTTATTTCTAACTATGAATAAAAAGGGAATTAATAAAGAGATTGGAAATAGAAGGGAGAAAGATAACACATCATCATGTAGTTTTGGAAGCTTTAAATAGCTACTTGAGGAGAAAAGAATTCCTCTGAAAATCTCAGCGTGCTGCCAGAAGTGGGCTCAGTTTTACTACTGTAACTCCTTATTGTGTGTGGCCAGAGGTACTGGCCAACACTTAATGATAGTGGCAAGAGATTTATAGCTGAGACATAAATACACTCAGTAGCAGTGAGGTTATATATAATGGAAGTGTAAATCATGTTCCTTTACAACCATAATTCTGAAAGAATAAACACTAAACTGTTTTCCTTAGGGAGCAATTTGAATTATTCCTATGGCCTGGTTGCGAGGATAGTTACTTACTGTAAGACTGGAGGCTTGGAAAAATG
Source organism: Empidonax traillii (assembly GCF_003031625.1). Taxonomy (NCBI): domain Eukaryota; kingdom Metazoa; phylum Chordata; class Aves; order Passeriformes; family Tyrannidae; genus Empidonax; species Empidonax traillii. The sequence continues at coordinate 3,144,644 of NW_020955389.1, read as the reverse complement.
ATGCATGAGAAATGAAAATCAAAGCATGGATGTATCTTGAAGGCAATCATGAAATTAGGAACACTACCCAGAAAAAACCGTGAGTGAATTTTAAAATGGTCCAAAAACCCCTATAGACATTACATCCAACTAATGCCACACTGAGTTTTTTCCTCTGTAGAGACAGAATCATCACAGGAGCTCCCTCAGTGAGCACCTATCTAGGAAAGACTAGCTTTGTCACTGCTGTACTTTGAGCACAAGTTTTTGTGGCTCTTGAATTGTTGAAGCTCACAACTTCCAGGTGGCCCAAGTGCAATTTTTGTGCTGAAGCAAAGCCATGCACCTGGAAGCTGGCACAGATCCTGCAGTACCCAGCAGATCCTAGATGCTGCAAGGCAAGTGGCCAACAGAGCTATCCTAGTTCTTGCTCCGTGGCTCCCTCCAGTTCAGACCACCGCTGCTCTGCAGAGAAATGGGAAGTAGCTCACGGGTAGGAAATATAAATTGCTTCCAAGACCTTTTATTAACTCTTTGCAACCTGCTTCCCTGTTGAAAAGAAGGTCTAATGGCAAGCAACAGAAAAAGACAGAACCAAAATCTCTGCAATGCTCATGGCCACATAGCAGTAGAACAGGTTGCGCCAATCCTTCTCCACCCCTCAGCCAGATCTGCTTCAGATGGAAGACATCTGTAGAGCTTTCCCCCTTGTCAAACTCTTCATTAACTGACTTCAACCTGAGCTCGTAAACAGTTTACTATTTTCTTTTAAAATTAAATAATTTAAAAAACCCTCAGAAAAACAAACAGCTATCTTGCCTAGCCTTAGTCACAGCTGAACAGCTGTGAAGAAGCATTTCTGCTAATGCAGTGCCAGTCAAGGCAGAGGAACACAGCTTTTCACAGGTGGCTCTCATTTTCTGGGTTGCTGACTTGCGACCTCAGTGTTTGATTTGCAGAAGCGCTGAGTACTTGCAGCTGCAGCTGAAGTTAATAGTAGCTGGGCTTTGAACATGGAAGAGCACCATGAAACAAGTCTTCTGAAAAAGCAGTTTTCAGCACTTTCAGACTGAGTATCCAAAATTAGTAGTAAGTGTGTGGTGGTGATTTTTTTTTTTTTAAGTCTCTTTCTCTAGACCCTATTTTATAATTTTTTATTGTTGTAAGTATACTGCAAACCCAAATTTATTGAAAATATATTGTATACATAGATGCTGTAAAACTTACGGAGGAATCACAGAAGAATTCATGGAACTAGAGTATGATAGAGCCGTGTGCTGAATTAAGTAGAGCAGAACAAAGAGCTGTCCTCTTCCCTCTGTCTTGTTCTCAGAATTGCATGAAATGGTTTAAATGTATAGTGGAAACTGTAAGGTCAGGTACAGTCTCTCCATGTTGTATAACTCTCCTCACTTGTATTACTACTGCCTTATTGTGGTGTAAATCAGAAGGAATGAATCTTGAAGGAAAGAAGCCCTTCATCACAGTGCAAAGAGAGGTCCTGTACTGTCATAGGCCAATAACATAGTTCTTAAGTGTACACAGAATATTATGAGCAATTAGTTCTCATGCAAGGGGCCTGTGGTAGTGCTGGGTGAGCAGGATAGTCAAAGACTGAGCTTCAAAAATTGATGGTAGCTTATAAAAAATAGTACTTATAGTAAGTAGTACTATAGTAAATAGTAAGTATATAAAAAATGGTACAGTGGTTATTCCTATCTTGTGTAGTTACTGATGTTTTTGCTTTATTATGAGTACAGTAAAGGGACATAGATGCATTAAAGAATCATTGATATGGTAGTCTAACAAGGTCACCTCCAATGAGAGGAGAAGAAACTAGCTGTGCACCTGAACTGCTGGGTTTCTCTATTTCTTAAAATGTTAGAAGGGAAACAGTAACCTGAGAAAGGGAAAGGAATCCTTAAAGTCTTGCACTTTTTTTCTTCTGCATGTAAGGAATGCTGTTGCTGAGTCTGATTAGTATCCATTTATCTAATTGCAGTCTGCCTGTTTATGATTGATTGTGCTTGGGATTTTATGGCAGTCTTGCATTGCAATTAGTTTAGAAGTTGGAAGGTGGGGTTTGATGTATTTGCTTGTACTGATTTGAGATTTCCCCTGGCTGTTGGAAATTACCATTTTCATTGTAGGCAGAAGAATGAGGCAAGTACCTACAGTTCAGCCTCTCCATTTCTTAACCCTCGTAGACTGAGGTGCTGATGAGTGTGGGTTCCTTTTAGGAAGCCAGACTGTCAGTGGGAGGAGCTGAAGTGCAAGTTTGTCTTGCTCTCTTGGGCCTTTGCTAAGGGCCAGATAGGGGCAGAGCTACCATGTTTGGGTCTTGTGCTAGTACCAGCGTCAGACTCCAGTGTGAACTTTCAGAGCTCTTGCTCACTCTCCCTGCCCTGCTTATGAAGCTTTATGACCTTGCTGAGAAGGACTTGGGGGTGCTGATGGATGAAAAGCTGAATATGAACCAGCAATCTTCACTTGCAGCCCAGAAAGACAATTGTGTCCTGGACTGCATCAAGAGCCAGCAGGTTGAGGGAGGTGATTCTGCCCCCTATTCTGCTCTCCTGAGACCCCACCTGCAGTACAGCATTCAGCTCTGAGGTCCCCAGCATAGGAAGGACATCGATCTGTTGAAGTGAGTGCAGAGAAGGGCCACCAAATTGATTAGAGGGATGGAGCACCTCTCCTATGAGGCAAGGCTGAGAGAATTGGATTTTTTCAACCTGGAAAAGAAAGGGCTTCAGGTGACCTAATTGTGGTCTTCCAGTGCTTAAACCTTTAAAAAAGGATTAACCTTTTTTAACCCTGGAGAGCTCTCTGGTAGTGACAGAATGAGAATGAATAGCTTCAAACTGAAAGAGAGAAGGTTTAGATTAGATATTAATTAAAAAATGGGGGTGGTGAGCCACTGGAACAGGTCGCCCAAAGAAGTTGCAGATGCCCCCATCTCTGGAAGTGTCGAAGACCAGGTTGAATGGAGCTATAATCAAATTGGTCTAATGAAACGTGTCCCTGTTTGTGGCAGGGCGTTTGGAACTAGATGATCTTTAAGGTCTTTTCCAACCAAACTATTCCGTGATTCTATGATACTGTGATATCAGTCTGTGGATTGGTGCAGTGACTTTTTTAGCTCCATACATTATCAATACAAAAGTTCCTGTGAGTTTAGTTGTCCTATGAACCCAATGCATGATAAAATATGATGTCTAGAGAATGCTTACTAAAGCATAAAAATTTTTCATAGTACTGACTAAACAATGCAAATATTGAGCATTAGCAGGATTTTGCAATGTAAGAAGTCAAAGTGTTATTTATTACATAATACATAAAGTAAAAGCAGTATGAAAGCATGCATGGATATCTTTTAACCATAGAAGTAAACTATTTCCAGCATTGGCTGTATGTCTCTGAAAAGATAATCAGCTTTTTTAATTAGAAGCAAACTGACTATACTTGAGCAGTTTTCTGCCCAGGCCACCATAAAACCTGGATAACAGTTCTTTCCTACAACTCAGTTTTCAAAACCAGGATTTTTGCTTCCCTGGATTTCAGCTTTGAAATGATTCCAAGCATCACCCCATGCAGCAGGATAACAATACCTGAAAATTGGAACAGCATAGTCACAAGAAAGATTGCATGCTTCCAGAAAAGTACAAGTGAAGGAGACCTCCTAACTCCTAGTAATAATAACAATACTAGTATCTCAGATGGGAGAATAAATTCTGCCAGCTTTTTACTTTGCTAAGCTATATGCTCTGAAATGAGTCACCATCAATTCATTTGGTTTGACCCAATTCAAATTAAATTAGAGCTTCATCTGCCCTGATCTGATCAGAAACTACAAAGCTCTCTGGTAGCTATAATGATTGTGGAAAGGAAACTACATACAGTGATTAACAAAAATATTGTGTTACACCTACTGTCTTGCTCAGAAACGTCAGCATATGGCATTTTTTACTTTTTTTTTTTTAAATATAAAGAATCCTTGTCACACCTATTCTTGTACAATTTCTTCAATTCCTGGCTGTTCTCATTCCTGTTTTTTTTATTCTTTTGTTAGTGTTTGTGCCTGAGAGACTTCCTTACTTGCCAAATCTGTCAAGGTTTGAAGATTGGTCACTGGTAAACTGAGCACCATGGTTCTCACAGGTTCTCGGTCCTGGCCTGTGCTCAGAGTACTACTGGGGTCCTGTAGCATTGTAGCACTGTTTCTCTACATCTGCCTGCAGTGCTGTTGGCAGGCAGCTGGGATACAGTGAAGAAGGGAGTGTTTAAACATTCTATAATATATTTGCAGATCTGAAATGTTTTCCTTCACTCTTTTGTTACTGTTTTTTCATGAGCTGACTTGCTGTGGGCTATAAACTTGATGGTGGAACGAGGTGCAGCACAATATTCCTGTCTGCTCCTTTGGTTGGTGAGTCTTAGTTCTGCTACTCACTGTCTCTTATCTCAATTTGCCTGGGTAATATTTTTTTGAAAGCTGCATACACTTTGCCATTAAACTGGCTGCAGCGTGGGAAAAATGTGAGACATTCAAGGTATGCTCGTGATGTAAACTCTGCAAATCTTTGACAGGCAAATTGGAGAGAGCTGAAAGGACTTTGAGAGGTTATGTTTTCCATATATCCATCAAAATATAAATGGATCGATTCTAACTGTCACTTCTCATAAGCATTTGTCCAACCTATTCTTAAAAACCTTCTGTGATGAAGATTCAGATCCTTTCCTAGTCATATATTCTAGCTTTCAGTCTTGGGCACAGGAAACTTTTTCTACCTTAAATCTGTGATACAAGTCCATACTTTACTGTCAACAAATGTGGAGAGGAATATCATACCCTAACCTTCTTTGATTTACCACTTAGTTACTAGATGACTGAACAATTACCCATTTTCACTTCCCAGGGCAAACTGTCCCAACTCGTTTAACCCTTTCTTACAGGCCATACTTTTCAGGTTTCTGCTTGATCCCATTACTTACTCAATGGCCAACTGTGAAGAGTCTGGGTACTTCTTTAGTTTTAGCAGTCACAACTGGACATGCTAGTAAAGACCTTGTTAGTGCCACACAGAGAAAAAGCACTTCTCTGGTTGTCTTATGGACAATACTCTTCCTTTTATATTATGGTGCAGTCCTTGATTTTTTTTGTTAAGCACACAATACATCATCAGCTGAGATCAGCACCTGCTTCCTCCTCTGATTTTTTCTTTTTTTTCCTTTGGCGTAGTAACTTATCTATAGATTTGAAAATATAAGATTTGCATTTGTTCTTACTGAATTAAAATAGAGGCCCGTGATTTTAATGGGAACCCCTAAAAAGTTTGCAAAACTAAGCTAGTTAGTGAGGAGGACTACTTGTTAAAATTTTTTCTTTTTTTTTTCCCCTTCATAAAACAAACCAAAGAGGTGCTGTTGGATCAGTTGGATTTTGTTTATGTTTGGCTTTTTTGTGTGTTTTTTTTTGCTTGTTTGGTGTTTTTGTGTGTGTTTTGTTTTTTGTTTTTTTTTTTTTTTTCTCCTAACTTATTAAAGATGAAGTGTCAGAAAATCAGCTGGGATTTTTTTTTGACTGGAGTCTGTACTTAGGCAAAGACAGGAAAGTTCTGCTGTCAGATGGTTTCATAGTGAAACAAATGGCATTCTTTGACCCACATCTGTACAAGTGCATGTGTATTTTTGATGTATTTATGGTAATAGTCAGGGAATATACTTCCCAGTCATGTTCTTCATAGTGAGGAGATGTATCTGTTCATCTGCTACTTAAAACAATGCATGCAGATTGGCTATATAATTTCTGGTATAAAGTAATCTCTGTTAGACACTTGCAAGTAAATCTTTTGTGGCTTTATTTAATTTTGAAACTTTCTAGTAAAGCCCTGCCTCTGAGTTGCTGTATATTGTCAGTATCTGAGTGACATTTGGGATATAGTATTCAAGGATTCATCTGCAACTGCTGACTTTAGGCTGTCAGTATTAAGATCTTAGCAGCAAGTATCTGTAGTTGAGACTAGTAATTTATGGAATACTTCAGAAAACAGTTTGATAACCTGTCTTTCAAAATAATGGATCTTTCTTTTTTTTTTTTCTTTTAATAGAGCTAATCTTCCTTAGACTGCAACTCCATATGTGTCAGTGACATTGTCAAAAATATTTTGCTAAGAAATTTTTTTCTGTTTTGGATTGTTTTTATCTAGAAGATGAACTGTGACCAACTGTTTGTTGCAATTTACTGAATGACATCTTTAGTTCCATTGAACCCCTACATCAGCAAAGAAAGACAGAAGATGTAAAAGACCTAGAAGTTTTTTTGTGTCTGTAATTTTCTTTAGTTATTTTACTGGTGATGATTCTGATGTACTAAGTGATGTGTTTAGATCACTCGCAGTGAACGTGCAAAACCCTCTAGTACTCCCAGTAAACTCACTACTGCTTAAGCAGACAATTATTCTCTACATTTGTGCTTATCTTTGCTGCACTAAAAATTTTTTGTTAGCCTCTTCACATTGATAAAGCAATTTATTAGCTACTTCTGTGAAGATATTTGTGCAATATCTGCTTCCTTCCAGATTTCCCTAGCTTGCAGAAAATAATTCTTACATTTAACTGTTCGTATTGAAAGAGTGAAAAACTTTTCCTGTTCACCTGTATCCTTGATATAGCTAGCGTGTAAGAGATTACCTGAACCTCTGAGCCAGGGCAGAGGAAGTTAAGAGACTATAGGAAGTACTAAGCTGGGACTGGGGGGAGCCTGGCAATGGTTCCAAGTTCTCTTTGCCTCATCTGCTTTACTTAACTCTAAAGTTTAAGTAGAAAAATACATATGAAACTGCAAAGGTTTTGGAAAGTCTTGCACTTATCATCTATGGATCTCATAGCCTTAAGGGGAGAATCCAGCCTTGCTGATAACAGGATTTAATGTGGGGAATTAGAAGCACTGAAAATTAAGCATCTTGTGTAAAATAAACCAATAACTCAGGAGTAGAGCTGTGATTTAAAATCTTGGTCTTGAGGGTGACAATTTAGTTCTTAAATCATGCTGTGGTGCAGTGATGTACTTGGAAAAAAACTAGCACTGATTCTGAAACAATGCCAGCAAATAAAAGTGGTAGAAAAACATTTGCCTAGCTAGTCAGTGTATTACCCAGAATGAACTAGATGTGGGCAGCTGCAGAGTCAAGAAAAAAAAGTTTAGGGGCATCTTGAAGATACAATTTATGTAAGGCAAAGTTAAGCCCATGCAGTAAGCTATGGGTAGAACAGAGCTGCATGTTCCTCCAAAAGTTCCATAAGAATACCTGATCTACTCTGGTTTTCAGCAGTGACTTTTTTTTAATGTTCCTGTTTCAGAAACAAGCTGCTGTCCCTCCACTCCCTTAGCCTTGGCATGACTTGCTGTCTGATGTGTTCATACGCAGGATCTATCCTCTCTCCCTGCCACACCAGGCTCTCACTCTGCTTCTTTGTATAGGCTGAGGTCTAGCCTGTGGGTGAAGTCTTGCTCCTTGATTGCACATGTTCAGAACAGGTGTGGTCCGGCCTACATGTAAAAGAGTTCAGTACCACTGTATAAAGTCTGGCAGCGGACTTGGTACCCTACAAAGAGAGGAGATGCCTCTTCCTCCTGAGAAAGTAGAGTGGCTTCCAGGATAAGATATAATGAAGGTCAGGAATATTGCCTACCTGTTTGTCCTAAAAAGAAGAAATCCTACCTTAGTTAGACCTAACATGATGTGCAGTCAGTGTTATTTATAGAGAGAAATGTGATATGAGTGGAAGTTTAGACATGAAACATAAAGTTCTGAAAGGTCTTTTTTTCTGCCATCCTAATCCCCTGACTAACCTTTTAATTTAACTTGTGTTTAATAATTGGATTATACAGAGTAAAGCAGAATTTTGCTTTATGGAAGTAAGTGGAAGCAATGAAGTGAAACATTTAAAAATAGCTCAGACAAAAAGCTTTAAATTGCATTGCAGAGATGGGTGGAAAAAACAAACCAAACTAACAGACTTGTCTCGTGCTTATTTATGTATATATGAAATGGAATTCCTCTTATGCTATGTTAAAGTTTGGAATGTATCTTTTTAAACATTTCTGTTGATAAAAATTATCCGAATATAAAATTTGTTTAAACTCACTATTCTGTCATAAACTAGAATTTAAGAATTATAAGGAGTGAATGAGATTGGGCTTTATTTTGTTTTCCACTTGTTCAAATAACGATGTTGATTACCTAATTATCTTTGACTTCCTGTGAGAGATAAAAAAGCAAATGTCTTTTCAGCACATGTGGTTTTCACATAACATTAAGATGTCATTGCTTTCTGGTAGCTGACCTGTAGACCAAGTAAATTTTTGTTTGATCCAATGAAGGTAAGTTGCAGAAGCCAATAGACATAAACTTTACGGCATCTAGAGATGTAACCTGGATTCCAGCCTGATAAGATTGAACCAGACTGGTTAGAGATATGTGGGAGAAAAGACCTGTATATATACTTTTTTTAAAACTTTTATATATGACAGAACAGCTTTCTCTTGAGACATAGATGGAAAGATGCAATATGTAGGAAATTGATAAATAACTGCTTTCTCCTCAGCCTTGTTTCTGTGTGGATTGTAGTCAAATAGCATTTAGGTAGTTTCTGTCCTCTGTAGAAGGCCTACAATCACCTCAGTGCTACTGGCCCCACGAAGTTGCCTATTATCATCATGTTTGATCTCAGTCAAGAGCCAGTCATAAGCTACATATAGTTAGTCTGCTAAGATGTTTGTGTTTTTAATTAGTTTACAGTGACATAAACTGTAAGGTCCAGTGACAAGTGCATTCGTGGCTGCTGCATAAAGCCAAATAACCACCAAAAGGGAAGTCAGAATTTAAGTTTCATTGCAGCAAGGAGTTGCTTAGTAACTGATACAGCGTGGGGGGATAACATTTAGTGTAGTAAAGAAATATTTGCATGGCTACTGGAAGGGAAAATCTCTAAGAGACCAGCCAGACTGTCTCCCATGTCAGGCAGGAATAGGAGTGTTGAGGAGAAGGATGAGAGTCCTATATTATGGTTCAAAGGAGAGCTAGGCCACAGGAGCTGGCACAAGAAAAGGCTGTATGTTCTGCAATATTTATTGAAATTTTAAATACCACTTCTTTAGAAGGGACCAGTAAATAAACAAATCAACAGAATAAGTTTTACAAAAGAATATGAAACTCCTTTTTTGATTGGTTTTGTGGTTTTTTTTGTTTGTTTGTTTGTATTTTTTTTAATTAATTTTTTTTTATTCTGTTCCTCCAGACATCTCCATCTCCCTTGTTAGTTGGTACTCAGCAATGGGCTGACTTGGTTCTGACTGTAGCTTTATAATTTTTTTCCAAATATAAATATATGTATATACAGGAAATATAAAAAGCAAAACCTTTTTGCTTCCAAACAATTTACATTTCTCTCAGATGTGTGATATCCAATTATAGAAACACATACAGGCTGCTCTGTACTGAGACTTTGGAAAAATATGATCACTTCTGTTCCTCTATCTTCAGATTGCTTTAATCTTTGTGTTTTTAAGAATCAATTCTGAGCATGCTCTCTTACTTCATTTTTACATAAATGGAGCATACTTATCATTATTTAGAGATTTGGATCCCTTAAAATAAGTTGTTAAGCAACTTTAAAGCCTGCATTCTCAAAATTTCAGGAGAGAAATAGACATGTGAATCACTTGACGTTTTTGAAAATACTGCTTCAATCCTCTCTTTCATCTTCTCATTTTAAAGGATTAAAGGCTTGACTGTCCTTTTAAGTCACAAGCCAGCATTATCAATGAGAGTAATGGCACTGTATTTCAAGACACATAGATCTGTCTATCCTCAGAAGACTTCTGAAATCTTGCTTGTAAACTAGCTAGATGTAAAGATCACCCTGAGGACTGGGATGACTATGGAGACATGGGCAGTTCCGGGAGTGCTGGGTTGGGGAGCTACGCTGTTGCAACTGTTCCAACTGTTTCTTGGGTGTAGTAGCCCATAAACAGAGAAACTCAGACTCTTTGGTAAGAACAGAAGGAGGGAGGTAGATTTGGGGCTTGCTCGGTCTGAGGTACCACTATAAATACTTTGATAATAGAAAAAAATGCTGGTTGGCTAAAAGACCTCAATTTTGCTATGAGAATAAGGTGACAACAAACGTGTGTATATATATATATATATCTCAGGTGAAAAAGAGCACTTAAATATAACCTTTTTTTTTTTCCCGCAGAGATACTTAGTGTATGTACTTAAGTACACTATTAGTACCAGTGCTAAAGTAGTATTCTCCTCAAAGTAATATTGATTTCTATGTATCTCTCACTAGTTCCTAAAGTTGTATATAAGTAAAATGTTCTATCTCATCCTTGCCCTTTGCTTTTCCAGAATTAGTTATTGTGTTGATGGAGGTCTTTTTGGATGCAAAAGCATCTTTAGTTACAAAATGAGGCAGAGGTCTGTTGAAGAAAAGTATTTATCCAGCTATTTCATTGGTAACAGCTCTTCTCAAGCACCTTGCTGCAATGTCCTCCAGAGCAGTGAATCTTGCTTTTTGTGCACATTTTCTTACCATGATTTAAGTGTCCAGGTGTCACTCACAGTATCGTAGACTTTTACAGTTGTCTGGTTTACCTCACCTTTCTTAAAGATACTTCCTCAGACCATCCTTCTTCCTCCTGGTCTGTTGTCACCTCCTGTCTCTGGCTTCCCTGCTTGCTCCATCCCTCTCAGCTTGCTGGTGCTCTGCACCTTGCCAGACTTCCAAAATGCAGCATCTAGTCCTCCCATACGCTGCTTTTCCACAGCTGGCCTTCCAGATATAGCTTTGACTTACAGCAAAAGAAATTTGCAGAGAAAGCATTTAGCTGCCTTGGTTTACTCTATATCCCAAAGAATTTCTGTAAAGGAGATAATTCCTCCTCTCTATACTGATAGAGGATTTTTATCGAGGAGAGAGATTATTATACTTCAAATAACAGGTAGAATTTAAAATCACTAAATTTCATCATAAATGCTTTAATTTCGAATCTTCATATCTCTTCTGCTGCACTGAGGGAGTCATAAGCTTGTGTGTTGTCTCTATACAGTACAAAAGGGAATGTGGAAAAGCTCTCTATATTGCTGTACAGCATGTAGCCATTAGATTTCATTAAACTTGGCTGGTAGATTGGTCTCTTAAAAATAAATCCTTTCTGCCCTATGGACATTTAGAAGTATTGACAAAATGCCTCTGGATGTCATCTTTTATAGTATAAATGGAAGGAGATCTTTAAACTTATTAGGCATGACCACCTACAGCGGCATGTATAGGCTGTATTCAGTCAGTAATTTAATAGGTTGGATTAGTCAAGATGGTCATAATTATCATATCTTGTCCACAAAAAGGATGGTAAATGTCCCTGCTTTCAGCTACTATGCTGGAAAAAGAAAAAACAATCAAAAATGTTGGGGAAATAACATTGCAGAAGGTCTGATCTTCTTAAGGACAGCTTTTGTTTTAGAAGTCTTTCTGAAGGAGCCTTGTAACATCTAATGGTGAATCTCATTTTCTTCCTTCTGATCACTGCCTTCTTAAGGACACAGTCTTTGGGAGCATATAGAGACTAAAGTCACAGACTGACCAAAGCCTGCTAATGTCCTGCAGCTCTTTTTGTACTCCTTTTTTTTTTTTGAATGCTACATTCTTATGATGTTCATAGGGCAACAAACCATCCAGTGTCCTGTGTTTGCCACTGATGGATTCTTTATCTGATTCAAAATGCAAAATCATACTAGAGCTTTAATTTTTCCTTTGTTTATGTATTATTTATTTATTTAAACAGTAGGATATGAAAGTAGCAAATCTTGGCAGAAAGGTTGCAAACCGTTTATTATTATTATTTTCAATCTTGATGATCTTCTCTCTATAGCTTATATTGACTTTTCTTGAAGAAAGACTGTTCTAGCTATCAGCTGATTTCAGGAACTTGTGTTCTTAATTCAGTGTCTTGAGCTACCATAGCTAACTGTATTCCCGCTTGGTCTACATTATCAGTGGAATATTGGGTATAATGACAATAGTAACTTGAAGAAGGATTTGGGAATCACTTGATAGGCTGAACAAATGTCTGTAATTCTCGAGAGTATGAGAATATCGAGTGGTAGTAGGAACACTTTATAGTTTTTTCTTAATTGAACATTAATTCCTTTACTTTAAGAGCACACTCAGTTCTGGTTTATGCATTCAACAAAGAAGCTGGAAAGGATTCCGAGCAAGAAATAAGACTGATGTGACATTTGGAATATCTTGTAATATAAAAGAAAGTATTTTATTAAAGAGTTGCTTCAGAGGTGACCTGATCACAACCTGGGGCAGGATTTTGTTGGAGCCCATTGTGCAGGGTAGAATTGGCTGCAAACAAGTAGGGGAAAAACTCCGTCTGTACAAAACACCAGCTGCCTCCTCAGTGACTGTCTTTAACTTACAGTCAGGTTTTTTATCTGATAGGAAACTCCCAGCTTTAAAAAAAATCTTATAAGAAAATTATACCATTGTTTTGATAGGAGTCAGAGGATTTATAGGCTACAGAGAACATAATCAGTTAGCAGGCATGTAACATTAAACAGTACATTTCTACCCACTCAAAAGATTAAAACAGAATCACAAGTGACTGTTAAAATTAAGAAGCATTCTGTGATATTTCTGTCATTTTAATTGAAGTGCCATTGTGAAGAAATTGGCTTTTTACAATAATATAATTTTTTTAATACATGGAAAGGGTATGTTCATGTAACAATGCCAAAAATTTGGCTTAATGACTAGGAAACAGAAACCCTGAGGTTTCCTAAAAAACCCAAAACCCTACAAGAACAGCAAAATTCAACTTCCAGCAAATAAATTATGTGTAACAGAACGTCCAGTTGTTGTCTGGAAAACACTGCAGAAACCTAATTTGATGCTTAATTAATAGATATTTCTGATTGTATTCAGTCATCTTGGCCTACTGCAGAGAAAAAATGTTTTTATTTGTTAGCCACAGTGAAACAGCACCTTCAAGAGTGCTTACTGAATTTTCGTCTCGTGTATTGTGTAAATAAGTATTTGGAAATTTCTAATCAACTATACCTGAGTACACAGAGAGATGACACCACTAGTGCCAAATACCCATGGTCAAGGCTTTTCTTTGTGATTGTTGATTCATAAATCAGAAAAAAAAAAAAAAAAAGGAATTGAAATTATTATTCCACTCTGAATTTTCAAGGCTGGGTACCAGCCTTGAAATGCCGTATTAGTGAAAACTCAACAGGACATTGTAGCCCTGTTAAAATCAGGATGTAGACTGAGCATTCTTTGTTTGTATGGGCAAACATTTTTTGTGCTGTTACTAAAATTATTTGATTGAAGATAAGTTAAGATCTCTCCCTACTTTGAAAAAGATGGTATCTTTAGGACAGTAAAGCATGTTTGTGACAGAAGATCTTGAAAGTAAAATTAGGAAGCTTGTAGAGCCAGTAAGGGGCTACATTTTGAATGAATGTGTGGGAATGGAAATTAATCAATTTGGGAGGAAAAAATTCTTCTTAAATAAACCAGAACCATAGTTGTATTTCAACTCATCTTTGGATCTTTGTTTTTTTATAAACCTACACAAATGCTCATTGACCCCTTTTTGTCTGTTCAGGAAAACTGTATTTTCCCCCTATTGGAACCTGGCCAGAAAACTTTCAGAAACATATCTTCCAGTGGAATGCTGTGAGGTGGGGGAGGAAGGAGGGCAGACAGCTGCTGCAGCAACTGGTAGGAGGTTTGCCCTGTCCCCCTCCTGCGAGTGCAGGGACATGGTTAGGGTCCTGCTTTGGGAACGGTACTTGTTTCTCAGCTCCAGGGTGGTACCACAGCTGCTGCAGTTTGGCTTGGGAGCCTGTGCTGGTGGTGTGAGAAACAGAAATGAAAAAAAATAATGCAGATGGCTTTTATCTACAGCAATGAAAACATCTTAAGTTTGTCCACGGTTTCCATGGTGACCATGCCATCATATGGTCTCCCTGGGTAACAGGCAGGAGGAGGAGAATGCTCAGAGTCCTGAAATACATAAACCAGCATATTCTTATGAGAGATTGTTTTGCTCAAAAAGCAAATAGATGAGGGTGTTTTTTGTAGAACGGCATCTGTGCTTGCACTTGTGCAATCTCAGAATGACAGTGGCTCTATTGATGGGACTGTCAGCTATTCAAAAAGCTGTGTATGAGAAGTAAGCCCCTATCGCATCAGGGGGAATTATTCAGAAGCTTGTGACACCTGGATAAAAAGCAAATCTGCACATTACATCCTTTGAGGTTTTGGGTGTAGTCCATGCATATTCTGAAACTGGGTGACTGTGAACCACCTGCAGTTTTTGTCTTTGGTGTATACTAAAAAGATGATACCTACCTCTTTCTCATGCTGATTGATTATTCTATAATATTGTTTGATTTCAGTTTTGTGTTTTAAAGGGAGAAAAGAAAAGGGGGGGAGGAGGTGTGAAGGAAAAGAGAGGGGAGGGAAAAAAATAAAAAAAAAAAAGGAAAAAAGGTATTTCATACTGACAGGACTGGATCTGGGTGCCAGGGGAGCGCTGCCTAGGTGCTGGCTCCTGCACTCTGAGCCATGGAGGAGATCCTTCTGCTGCAAGGGTAGGCTGCAAGCTCTGCACCTCTTGGGGAAAGGGGTGCAACTAGGAGTGCCCAGAGGGAGATCATGGAGGTGCAGTCAGGCTTGGCAAGCAAGGAACTTTGCTCATGGGAGCAAACCAGAACTGGTTGGACTTGGAGGTTTCAACCTTGGGACTGCAAATTGGCTTCAGTTACTTCATCATGTGACCCTGTTGCCTCAGATCCTTGTCAATCCCATCTCTTTGTCCCTTTCTTGCAGTTAGATGTGGGAGGGTTGGAGGTGGGTGACCAAACCTTATTCCATCAGATTTCCAATTTGTTCTTGTTCTATTTGATTTCGGTTATCCTCTGTCCTGGCTTGCCCTTGCAGGTGGCAGCTTGGGTGGCACAGTCTGTGGGCACAGGGCGTTCCTGTTCAGTGGGAACCCAAAGGACACTCTGTGAATACGTGAAAGGCTGGTTTTCATTTACATGAAATAATATTATACACACATAAATATGCTGTGCATATTTATTATCTGCATCTGCAAGGCTGATGTACTGTATCTAATAGATCCTACACAGAACTGGGAAATTTTTGCCTTTTAAAGGGAAACTCACAGGAAATGCTCAACCTGTGCTTCCTATGAAGCTAAGGCATACAGAGGTGGACATGGGAAGCTGCAACTCCAGCAACCAGAGTGCCATGGACTCTGGTTGGGTTGATTGGGGTTGAAGCAGTTTGGCCTTCTGTTACTCTGAAAAATCTTGCCATGGTAAGGAGGATATATATAAGTAAGCAAATAGTATATGTGTATATATATAAGCAAATAATATATGTATATATTTATATATGTAAAGCTAAGCATTTATTCTTAATATAACTGAAAGATTGTGAGTCTAATTATTATTAGTTGCAGAAAAGCAAGACTAATAGTGCTGTTAAAATTGTTACACACAAATATCTCCTGGCGTTATGACACCCCATCCACTCTTTCTCTGGGTCTTGAGGTTAAACAATGAGGTTGGTCCAGCAGGAGCTACTCTTAGTAAACCCTTGCTGATTCCTCCCAGTCACTTGCTCCTTCATGTGCTCAGAAATGAAGGACGACTCACTCCATTATTTTCCCAGATCTGGGATCTCTACTTTGCTTTTACACTCCCTTCAGGATCTTGAACACTATTTCAGGGTCACTACAGCCAATGCTACAATTGATTATCCCATGCCCACCTGGTGCTTCGTTTGTTAGTTAGCTGCAGATCCAGCTGTGCATCCTATCTGGTTGGCCCATCCTGTACCAATATCGACAAGTTATCTCTGATACCCTCCAAAATCTCTCTCAACTGCTTGTGTCCTGCCGTGTTGCCCTTCCTAAAGATGTTAGGGCAGTTATAGTCTCCCATGAGAACTAGGGTCTGATCCAGAGACCCTGGTGTTGTTTAAGGATGGCTTCATCGGGTTTCTCACTTTGACCGTGTGATGTGTACATACAACCTGTATACTGCAGACACCCACAGCATCTGGTAGCTTGAGTGGCATCCCTGGGTCCCTGTGCACACCCTTCCTCTGGCAGCAAGATTTGGGATGTAGTTTTCTCCTCTGCACTCCAGAGCAGTCTGCTTCTCACAAGACTAAGATTTCTCCTGCCTGCTGCTGCTTTTACTTGTGAGGCACTCCACTGCTGCCTTTGTGGAAAATGGCTCTGAGATACTGTCTGCTGTGTGGTGAAGCTTCCCCCAGCAGGTCCTATCTTCTGCAGCAATTGGTACCATTCCTCTGGACGTTCCTGCAGTCCCAAAATTTTATCCTGATTTAGTAGCTCTCAAGTGCAGTCCTTCTCCTTGAGTGGAGAGTGTATTACTGTCTGTATTGAAAGTAAGCTGGTCTATCAGTACTGAAATTCATCTTTTTCAGCCCATCCCTATGCTCCAAAAGCTATGTGGAGCTGTTATCTTTAACACTTTACCTGTTTATCATCTTCACTTACTGCTAGTTTCCCCTAGCAAACTTTATCAGCGTAGATTTTTTTTGTATTTTCTTTCAGCAATGGGTTTGCTTTCTTGATGACCTTAATCAAATCAGAGTGTTTTTAGATTTATCAGAGTGTTTGTGTCAAAGCATGACTTGATTGATGATTTGGTGTAGCCAGGACTTCCTCATTACTCAAAATTGGAGGGTTAGATCTGCTTCTTACTGTCCTAAGTACTTTCTGGGCACAAAAGTTAGTAGCTGTGAGGTTCCAAGGAGAGGTTCATATATCTCTCTATATCTTTATGTTGATATGATCTCTCATCTCCCTAGCCCAACCAAAAGAAAATATGAAAATGAAGACTTAAGATACTATTTAAAATCAAGTGATCAACAGAAAGCAACATATGCTGTGACGTGCCTAAGGATGTGGGGCAAAAATAGGAGAGTAGAAGAGGTCTGAATAATTCTCATAGGTGAAAATGAAATAGGTGGTTCATTGGTCAGTCCTCATGTATTTTTTTGTGGCACTTAAATTAATACCTTTCAGAATCACAGAATATGCTGAGTTGGAAGACACCCACAGGGTTC
Organism: Empidonax traillii; assembly: GCF_003031625.1. Lineage (NCBI taxonomy): Eukaryota > Metazoa > Chordata > Aves > Passeriformes > Tyrannidae > Empidonax > Empidonax traillii. The sequence continues at coordinate 3,127,463 of NW_020955389.1, read as the reverse complement.
ATCAAGTCCAGCTCCTAGCCCTGCACCCATCCTATTTTAGAGAGTTATGAGAAGGAGAAAAGCTCTTGCAGAGAGTCCGCAGTCGGTGTGTGCCTTAAAACGTAAAGTCTTGCAATGGTGATGGCTGCCTCTAGTTTTTCAATCTCTCTTGGATCAGGTCCTGTTATTATCCCTCCCTTTTGACTTCTGTTCCTTGCCTTAAATCATCAAACACTCCACAAGATTCATATCTGCATAAAAAAAGAATAATTGAGACATATTGAAAGTGTTTTTTCCAGCTTTCATATGGTCGCACCTACAAATTTATGAGAAAAGAACATAGATGTTATGCTGGAGTAAACATACCACCAGATATCACCAATCAGTAAATCCTAGACAGACCTCAGGCTGTGTTTATCTTGCATATTTTTTTGTGATGAACAGCAGTTTGATAATCTGTCACTGAAAGGGCCCATTTCCTTGTTGATCAATCTCAGTTGATATCCGTGTTTTCAAGAAGAGGACTTTGAGCTCTTTTGAAATTAAAACTCTAAGCATAGGAGGAAGAAGTGGAGGAAATACTATGTGACCTCCTGTCCAACAATATTGACAAACACAGTGAATTGACATGCCACTTCTGAATAACTAACTCTCTCAAGGTATGATAACATATAAGGTGAAGTTTTCATGATTTACTTCTGCAAATAATCTTTGACAAGAGAGGTAAACTAAGAAACTGCTGTCTTTCAAGTTTATTTTCCAGAAACTCATGAATTAAGAGTTAAGATGTGGTGAAAAATTGAGTTTACTCAATATTGTGGTTTGACTGGCACAGAACAACCAGGCTACCTTGAAGATAGTGTAATGGGTTGTTTGTTCACTGTCTGCAAAGTTACAAGAAAAAAAACTAGTTATGCAACTGGAAGGAATTTAACATTGGATCACAATGATCACCAGGGTTTGGGGGGTTTTTTTAGGTGGTATTTGTAGGTTCTTACCTTGTCCTGATTCACAGCAAGGAAGCTTCTTGGAAAGTTTAATGAGAAACTTCTGGACCTCCCATCATGATTACTTTCTTCTCCTTATTTCTGTTTTTAAGAGATTCCACAGAATCAATTAGGAGATAGGTTGATTTCACCTTCCACAGTGTCAGGTGACTGCTCAGAAGTGTGAAGCTATGATTTTACTATTTTATTGTTTCATAACGTCAAATAGGACTGTTCAGTATTTTGGTACTAGTAGCCTAGTTGTAGCACAAATAATGGGAAAAGCTCAGCAAATGTGCAAAAGATAACTGGTAATATAATTGTGGAGAAAAGGAGTAGCCACAGTGTACTTGTCATTAAATGTGTACAATCTAATTAGGAATTAGTTCTGTGAAAAAATACTTAATAAAGCCTGGTGTCCTGGAGATCTCAGTCCTCTGTCCATCTGCCTGATCTCTGCATGCGCTGTGATAAATATAATTTCAAGCTTTCTTTGTGTCCAGTGGGATTTCATCCCTGTTCAGACTTTATAGCAGTGCTAGCTACCCTCATGTTCCCTAATGCCTTGGGAAGTTGCACCTGTGGCTCAAGTGGAGTCTGTGTATGACCAGAGAGTGCCCATGTCCTGCCCACTTGTCAGATGACTGATCTTGAGGGGTGGCCGCACCTGAGGTAGTAGAGCACTCCTTAGTTTGCCTCTTCCTGTTCCGTGGTCATTAGTTTTCATCCAATTTAATAATAATCCTTTGGGAGTTCAAAAAGATGAAGGGTTATGAAGAGAGTGATACAACCGATACATTGAGAAAGTCACTCAAGAAGTGAAAAAGCAAAGATCAAGATGTGATGTTTTCTTGCAGCTTTAGGATTCCGTGCCTGTGGATTAAAAAGAAGCTCTTCCTCCTAGTGGTTGTTTCCTGTAGGTACGACAAACCCTCCCTGGTTGTGATGCATTCAGTCTAGGGGCGAATCTGTGCTAACACCTCTGGTAGAGACTGACAGATTCTGTCCTCAGGACAGGATTTGGATGTTGCTGGTTTTCAGAAGAGGATAATCCTTTTTGGATTTCAGTCACGGTCAGCACAAACCCAGAATTTGTAAACGACAATAGATGCAATGAACAGTACAGAGGAGGGAAAAGTAATGGTAAAAGTAGTGAAAACAGTGGTAAATTTTAAATTTTTCTTAAAGTGAA
>NW_020955389.1:3120864-3125121 GCF_003031625.1 Empidonax traillii | reverse complement strand
ACAGGATTTGGATGTTGCTGGTTTTCAGAAGAGGATAATCCTTTTTGGATTTCAGTCACGGTCAGCACAAACCCAGAATTTGTAAACGACAATAGATGCAATGAACAGTACAGAGGAGGGAAAAGTAATGGTAAAAGTAGTGAAAACAGTGGTAAATTTTAAATTTTTCTTAAAGTGAAAGGAAGAGTCACAACCAACAGCTTAGTGCAATTCTTAAAAAGAATGAACTCGTTGAAAAGTGTTGATATGGCAGAATTTAGATAAAAAGTAATATGGGAACAAGCGTGTTTTTACTGTACAGATCCCAAAGTGTTAACATATTTGGTATAAATGCATTCCTAAAAATATACATTTATGAAGAATGTCAGTAGAGCTGGATGAGTTTTTAGCAGGGCTGACTTCCTTTCATATTTATAACTCTTGCCTGCTTGCATGGTCTCTAAAGTAATTTGAAATTCCATATTTGCATATTTATTTCTTAACCTTAACATAGCAATAAAATGTATAGCTATGTCGATTTTTACTATGCATCTCATGCTTGAATTTAAATTGAAGAAAAAGAACCAATTCATTAAACTGTAAGCTATGACAACCACAGGGATATTTTTATTTAATGATTTTTACAGTGAGTGAAATTATTTCCATGGTTTTTAACTGCACTTATATTTTGATATGATAACAAAATATTATAAGGTAGATTTTTTTTTTTCTGTGTGCTTAAAGAACCAATATTATATGTATAACAGGTAATTCTACTTTTAAAACACAGCATGAGTTTGCTTCTGCAAGAATTGCCATGTCAATACTTCTTTCATCAATACTTCTATTAAGCTGCTTTATGATAGAGAATGTGCACATATAATTCCCCAGGATAAAGGGTTAGAGAAAGACATCCTCCATTTACAGATCTTTCTGAAATTATCAATAAATAATAGATCACTTTGCAGGAAGGATGTGTAGTATATAATGATAGCATGTCTATTCATTCCATGGTTATAACTGATGTCATGAGATTTTTCTGTAAGTAGATCATTATCAGAAGGCAAAATAATAGAAATATTTCCTCCCTCAATGAGATTTCAGTGTCCATAAGAACACATTTTGAGGAAACATTTATATGACAACTATAGTAAGTGTAAAATGAAATAAATGCTAATGTTGTACGTACCTAATTCATCTATATGATCTCCATATGGAAAACATTCACTAAAAATGCTCAATTAATAATACTGACATTTTTCACAAAAGGAAAGAATGAGTAATTTGGGTGGTTTTCTTGTTTGCAGTACATTGCTCTTATTCTCTTTAGGGGGAAAAAAAAAAAGAGAATTGTGCTTAAATCTTGTTGTACTTAAATCATGCATTTAAGGATACAAATTGCTTTCCTGGATAATAGAGACAGTGTTCTAATAAGTAGTGCTTTAAAATTAAATTAATCAGTTTAAACCTTAAGCATTTATGTAGTATTTTATTGCTATAAATATAAATTATTGGAATTATGGAATTGCATTCCAGTGTTGTCATCTCAGTCTCTCATTCTTCCGTTTCATTCCCTCCTCTTGTCTCAGGCATATTAGTCTCCCTGAATGTCTTTGACTTCAGGTTTCAGCTTGACATGATTTAAAAATATTATTAATATATGTGAAAGTGTGACACTCTTCACATACTGGGTCAGATCTGATATATATCTGCTTGATTTATCTGTATACTCTGAAAAACGTTTCAGAATGGTTGCTTAAAAAAGAAAGCAATTTCCCATCTTCTGGGTTGCAATGAAAATCATTAGCTGTGATATAAACATATTCTGTTCAAAGGCGGAATATTTAAAATGTTCCAGATGCTCAAAACTGAATGTGGAAATAAAAATTTGGTGTGGAAATAAAAGAAAAAAAAAAGTTGTTTTAAATTCCTAATGCCATTTATTTCCATTTTGACATAGTTGGTAAAAAAACCCAGGACTATACTCTGCACCTTCTATTTTGTGGGGTAAATAAGTCAAGCTAATATTTAGCCTTCTCCTAAGATAGACTTTCCATTCCCATTATTATTATTATTTTAGAACTCTTTCTCTGCATCAGTTGCACAATGAATTAATCATTTTCAAATGTTGTGATTCAAAATGAACATGATAGTTCTTTTTGGATTATTTGCTGTGTCTGGAAACACTTTGGTAGATAATTTTTTAAAATTACATATGATGCTTTTGCATTTAAATGTGATATTTAAATATTTACCCCTTTAATTTGCAACCAGTGAGATCCAAACTTAGTGTGCACTTCTGTTTTACTGATTCATCATGGAATGATTTGGGTTGGAAAGGAGATCATCTCATTCTAGCCCCCCTTCAGTAGACAGTTTACTGCTGTTTACTGAGTTTACTGCTCACCTACACCTGCAGCACACATACAGGTATGTTATATGGTCCATTTGTCAGCTGTGAGCTAGAACAATGTTTTTACAGTGCCTGCTGCAGTCAGAGGTGTGTTTGCCTGTGGAGCCCAGTCTGAACAGGTTTACATAGTTACCCTGGGTGCAAACCAGTGATGTTCTGGAGTAAAAAGCATGAGCTACTGATCCAGTATTCATAGCACAAAGGCAAGGCTGCAAGAAATGGACCGTTGTTATGAAAGCTAAATTAATAATAACTAGCTTGCCCATGTGTACTGCAGCCCTTTGCTGCAGGGCATGTGTTTGCCTTCAAAGCAGGGGAATCCTGGCCATACCAATCCCAAAGGAGTTAAATGCCCGGGTAGTCTGCCCCTAGTGGCACATTTTCTCCTTCAGAGCAATGGGAGAATCAAATTGCTCTCTGAGGATCTTTCTTGTGGAATGTTAGCTTTCTTGCATTCATTTAAGGGGTAGAGTGGAGGAGGAGAAGAAAATAACCAGACTTCTCAGGGTTGTTAAAGAAACACAGTAGAGTCCTCTGCTTAATTTTGCTTCACTGATAGGAAGAATTAATTGCAGGACACAAAATCCTAAATTCAGATTCAAACTCTGCAGTGTAACTAAATATATTAATGGGGACAAATCCACATCTGTCAGGAAAAATACAAGTGGGAGACTGTCTAGTCCTAAGTCATAATATTTGCACATGTCCAATATCTGATATATACCACATCTAGTACTCTCACTGTCTACCTCAAGCAGTGCCTCTGCTTTAAGGATATTTGCTCATTCTAACATGTCTTCAAGAATCTAGAATTCCCACTATTCATAACAGAAATATGACAGAGGAAGAAGAAAACTAGAGACAGAAAGAGGGATATTGGGTATGCTAGGTGTGGAACTAGAAACTTGCTGATTTCAAATGCTGAGTGTAGGAACTGGGAAAAAAGTATGACTTAGAAATGCAAACCTTACATTTCTAAAATTTTTTTTCTGGTGTTTTGGAAATTTACAGGGACTGTGAAGCATTTTTTTTTTTCCATAGCAGAAGAGCCCTATTGGTGGTCAGGGTCCTTTTATATATGTCACGTCGGAGATGCAGAGGGAACAAACATCTCTAATACTTCTGGAAGTGTGGATTTAATACTTTGAAAATGCCTATGTCATGCAGTTTTTCTTTTTCACGGTGTGGGAGCCCTTAGGTTCATTCGTGGGTTCAGTTATTTTTGAGATTGCAAAAGCTTCTTTTGTGTTACAAATGTGTAGTGTCACGTATTAATTGACAGTGACTGACCTGGGTCCTTTTTGCATTTGTAGAGTTTCCAGTTGTTATAAGTGACTCTAGTCGGGAATGTTGCATCAGATCTGTAACTTACTGAAGGAACAAAATAACTCTTAATAGAGTGCCAGCATGAGGAAGAAGGTTGTAATTTAGAGACCAAAAAAGAGAACTAAGAGGTGTTAATTATCTCATCCCTTTATACCTTTGTCAGTTTTTAACTGGCCACTATAGTTTTAATATACAAAAGAACTCTGTCCCTGTTCCATTTTGTTACCTAATGCCAATTCACTGGTATGGCTATGGCTTTTTGTGAGCAAAATGAAAACCATTTTTTCAGTTTTGTAGATCAGGACATTTTAATCCAATTGAGTAATGAGATGGTCTTAATCTTATTGAGAAAACATGTAAAAAATAAATCACATCCTTAACCATGATGAAGCTGTTTTTGTTATCTTGCATAGCACAGTACAAGGTGCAAATTAATTGAATTATTTTTTTCTTAAAAAATAACCTGTTCATTACTATTTTAAGCAAAAAACCTTTTTTTTTCTTTTTTTTTCTCTTTTTTTCCCTTTTTTCTTTTTTTC
>NW_020955389.1:3116511-3120843 GCF_003031625.1 Empidonax traillii | reverse complement strand
ACAGGATTTGGATGTTGCTGGTTTTCAGAAGAGGATAATCCTTTTTGGATTTCAGTCACGGTCAGCACAAACCCAGAATTTGTAAACGACAATAGATGCAATGAACAGTACAGAGGAGGGAAAAGTAATGGTAAAAGTAGTGAAAACAGTGGTAAATTTTAAATTTTTCTTAAAGTGAAAGGAAGAGTCGCAACCAACAGCTTAGTGCAATTCTTAAAAAGAATGAACTCGTTGAAAAGTGTTGATATGGCAGAATTTAGATAAAAAGTAATATGGGAACAAGCGTGTTTTTACTGTACAGATCCCAAAGTGTTAACATATTTGGTATAAATGCATTCCTAAAAATATACATTTATGAAGAATGTCAGTAGAGCTGGATGAGTTTTTAGCAGGGCTGACTTCCTTTCATATTTATAACTCTTGCCTGCTTGCATGGTCTCTAAAGTAATTTGAAATTCCATATTTGCATATTTATTTCTTAACCTTAACATAGTAATAAAATGTATAGCTATGTCCATTTTTACTATGCATCTCATGCTTGAATTTAAATTGAAGAAAAAGAACCAATTCATTAAACTGTAAGCTATGACAACCACAGGGATATTTTTATTTAATGATTTTTACAGTGAGTGAAATTATTTCCATGGTTTTTAACTGCACTTATATTTTGATATGATAACAAAATATTATAAGGTAGATTTTTTTTTCTGTGTGCTTAAAGAACCAATATTATATGTATAACAGGTAATTCTACTTTTAAAACACAGCATGAGTTTGCTTCTGCAAGAATTGCCGTGTCAATACTTCTTTCATCAATACTTCTATTAAGCTGCTTTATGATAGAGAATGTGCACATATAATTCCCCAGGATAAAGGGTTAGAGAAAGACATCCTCCATTTACAGATCTTTCTGAAATTATCAATAAATAATAGATCACTCTGCAGGAAGGATGTGTAGTATATAATGATAGCATGTCTATTCATTCCATGGTTATAACTGATGTCATGAGATTTTTCTGTAAGTAGATCATTATCAGAAGGCAAAATAATAGAAATATTTCCTCCCTCAATGAGATTTCAGTGTCCATAAGAACACATTTTGAGGAAACATTTATATGACAACTATAGTAAGTGTAAAATGAAATAAATGCTAATGTTGTACGTACCTAATTCATCTATATGATCTCCATATGGAAAACATTCACTAAAAATGCTCAATTAATAATACTGACATTTTTCACAAAAGGAAAGAATGAGTAATTTGGGTGGTTTTCTTGTTTGCAGTGCATTGCTCTTATTCTCTTTAGGGGAAAAAAAAAAAAGAGAATTGTGCTTAAATCTTGTTGTACTTAAATCATGCATTTAAGGATACAAATTGCTTTCCTGGATAATAGAGACAGTGTTCTAATAAGTAGTGATTTAAAATTAAATTAATCAGTTTAAACCTTAAGCATTTATGTAGTATTTTATTGCTATAAATATAAATTATTGGAATTATGGAATTGCATTCCAGTGTTGTCATCTCAGTCTCTCATTCTTCCGTTTCATTCCCTCCTCTTGTCTCAGGCATATTAGTCTCCCTGAATGTCTTTGACTTCAGGTTTCAGCTTGACATGATTTAAAAATATTATTAATATATGTGAAAGTGTGACACTCTTCACATACTGGGTCAGATCTGATATATATCTGCTTGATGTATCTGTATACTCTGAAAAACGTTTCAGAATGGTTGCTTAAAAAAGAAAGCAATTTCCCATCTTCTGGGTTGCAATGAAAATCATTAGCTGTGATATAAACATATTCTGTTCAAAGGCGGAATATTTAAAATGTTCCAGATGCTCAAAACTGAATGTGGAAATAAAAATTTGGTGTGGAAATAAAAGAAAAAAAAAAGTTGTTTTAAATTCCTAATGCCATTTATTTCCATTTTGACATAGTTGGTAAAAAAACCCAGGACTATACTCTGCACCTTCTATTTTGTGGGGTAAATAAGTCAAGCTAATATTTAGCCTTCTCCTAAGATAGACTTTCCATTCCCATTATTATTATTATTTTAGAACTCTTTCTCTGCATCAGTTGCACAATGAATTAATCATTCTCAAATGTTGTGATTCAAAATGAACATGATAGTTCTTTTTGGATTATTTGCTGTGTCTGGAAACACTTTGGTAGATAATTTTTTAAAATTACATATGATGCTTTTGCATTTAAATGTGATATTTAAATATTTACCCCTCAATTTGCAACCAGTGAGATCCAAACTTAGTGTGCACTTCTGTTTTACTGATTCATCATGGAATGATTTGGGTTGGAAAGGAGATCATCTCATTCTAGCCCCCCTTCAGTAGACAGTTTACTGCTGTTTACTGAGTTTACTGCTCACCTACACCTGCAGCACACATACAGGTATGTTATATGGTCCATTTGTCAGCTGTGAGCTAGAACAATGTTTTTACAGTGCCTGCTGCAGTCTGAGGTGTGTTTGCACCCTGTGGAGCCCAGTCTGAGCAGGTTTACATAGTTACCCTGGGTGCAAACCAGTGATGTTCTGGAGTAAAAAGCATGAGCTTCTGATCCAGTATTCATAGCACAAAGGCAAGGCTGCAAGAAATGGACCGTTGTTATGAAAGCTAAATTAATAATAACTAGCTTGCCCATGTGTACTGCAGCCCTTTGCTGCAGGGCATGTGTTTGCCTTCAAAGCAGGGGAATCCTGGCCATACCAATCCCAAAGGAGTTAAATGCCTGGGTAGTCTGCCCCTAGTGGCACATTTTCTCCTTCAGAGCAATGGGAGAATCAAATTGCTCTCTGAGGATCTTTCTTGTGGAATGTTAGCTTTCTTGCATTCATTTAAGGGGTAGAGTGGAGGAGGAGAAGAAAATAACCAGACTTCTCAGGGTTGTGCAAGAAACACAGTAGAGTCCTCTGCTTAATTTTGCTTCACTGATAGGAAGAATTAATTGCAGGACACAAAATCCTAAATTCAGATTCAAACTCTGCAGTGTAACTAAATATATTAACGGGGACAAATCCACATCTGTCAGGAAAAATACAAGTGGGAGACTGTCTAGTCCTAAGTCATAATATTTGCATATGTCCAATATCTGATATATAACACATCTAGTACTCTCACTGTCTACCTCAAGCAGTGCTTCTGCTTTAAGGATATTTGCTCATTCTAACATGTCTTCAAGAATCTAGAATTCCCACTATTCATAACAGAAATATGACAGAGGAAGAAGAAAACTAGAGACAGAAAGAGAGATATTGGGTATGTTAGGTGTGGAACTAGAAACTTGCTGATTTCAAATGCTGGGTGTAGGAACTGGGAAAAAAGTATGACTTAGAAATGCAAACCTTACATTTCTAAATTTTTTTTTCTGGTGTTTTGGAAATTTACAGGGACTGTGAAGCATTTTTTTTTTTTTTCCATAGCAGAAGAGCCCTATTGGTGGTCAGGGTCCTTTTATATATGTCACGTCGGAGATGCAGAGGGAACAAACATCTCTAATACTTCTGGAAGTGTGGATTTAATACTTTGAAAATGCCTATGTCATGCAGTTTTTCTTTTTCATGATGTGGGAGCCCTTAGGTTCATTCGTGGGTTCAGTTATTTTTGAGATTGCAAAAGCTTCTTTTGTGTTACAAATGTGTAGTGTCACGTATTAATTGACAGTGACTGACCTGGGTCCTTTTTGCATTTGTAGAGTTTCCAGTTGTTACAAGTGACTCTAGTCGGGAATGTTGCATCAGATCTGTAACTTACTGAAGGAACAAAATAACTCTTAATAGAGTGCCAGCATGAGGAAGAAGGTTGTAATTTAGAGACCAAAAAAGAGAACTAAGAGGTGTTAATTATCTCATCCCTTTGTACCTTTGTCAGTTTTTAACTGGCCACTATAGTTTTAATATACAAAAGAACTCTGTCCCTGTTCCATTTTGTTACCTAATGCCAATTCACTGGTATGGCTATGGCTTTTTGTGAGCAAAATGAAAACCATTTTTTCAGTTTTGTAGATCAGGACATTTTAATCCAATTGAGTAATGAGATGGTCTTAATCTTATTGAGAAAACATGTAAAAAATAAATCACATCCTTAACCATGATGAAGCTGGTTTTGTTATCTTGCATAGCACAGTACAAGGTGCAAATTAATTGAATTATTTTTTTCTTAAAAAATAACCTGTTCATTACTATTTTAAGCAAAAACGCTTTTTTTTCCTTTTTTTCTCTTTTTTTTCCTTTTTTCTTTTTTTCTCTTTTTTTTTTCTTTTTTTTTTTTCTCTTTTTTTTTTTTTTTTTTTTTTTTTTTTTTTTTTTTTTTTTTTTTT